>NC_058409.1:28233416-28263016 GCF_002201575.2 Neomonachus schauinslandi | reverse complement strand
ACACACCCCCCCCACCCAGCCAGACCACCCAGTGGGCGGGGGGAGACCCCCCCCCCCCCCCCCCCCCGCTGTGTAGAAGAGGCAACTGAGGCATGAGTATATCGCAGAGCCGGCATTCAAACTCGGAATCGCTGGGCCTGGAGCCTGCTCTTCCATACTCCGTACGGCTCGCTCAGTTGCTCTGAGATGGCACTGTCCACGCAGGACATCTGGGCCACAGGATGGACGTGGATGTTTGTGGAGCTGCCTGCAGAGAGAAAGAGAACCCCGAGTTTGGCCCTAAAGCTGGTCATGCAGTATTCCAGATTTTGCTCTCCATCACCCTGTCGGTTTCCACTCTGCCACATGGTCCAGTGAAAATCGCTGGGGTTCTGCAATGCTGAGCACCTGTCAGGGAAATGCTGAAGCTGGTACCTTGGCGGGGGCTGCCTGTGGTCTGGTCCTCGAGTCTCTGGAGCTCCATAATGTCTGACTCGCTCCCTTGTCCCTTGTCCCCGCGAACAGTTGGCATGGTCGTCATTAGTGGTCATCCGGTAGTCATTCTGCAGGTTGGATTAATTTTGCATGCATCTTGGAAAGCAAGTCAGAGTTGGCTGGGCAGCCACTCTGGGGTTGGGGGTGGGAGATACTGCCCAAGGAGAAGGCCAGTGGCCTGAGGCCACACCAGCCTCCTGGCTTCTCAGGTGGACATCCCCAGGACCAAGAACATTCCACCTAGGACCGGGCAGTCCCTGCTGTGAATTTCTGGAAGGCCCAGCCTTGGGGGACTCTGTGAGCAGACACAGCACGCCCCGCACCCCCCCCCCCCCCCCCCCTTTTCCCCCCCAGATGCCCCCCTCAGCTGGAGTTCAAAGTGAACGCCCTGTCCCTGGGGCTTGAATCAGTCTCTTTTTTCGTCCTTCAGCTCATTTTCTTCTGCTAAGCTTCAGGCAGCTGGGCAGTCCCTCGGGGAGTAGGCTCTGCTGCATGACTCCCCGGGGACCAGGACCCGGGTCTTGTTGCTGACTTGACTAGCCAAAAAAATGCACCCTGCCTGTGTGGACAGTGGCTGAGGCTGCTGCAGCAGAGGGGGCCTCCCCGAGCTATTCATGAAGCAGAAAGGCCTCTGGCTGTTGTGAGTTCAGATCCCCTGAGACTTTCCCTGCAGTCGTCGGAAGAAGGTGGTCTTGAGACTTGGGGCCTGCTCAGGCTGAGAGGAATCAGGACTTCTCTAAGCACAGGGGTATCGTGGTGGCCAAGGGACCCAGCCTGGAGGGGACGATGGCATTTCTCACGGCAGGTTTACTGTCCGTGCTCGGGACTCCTGTTTGTGTAACCGCATACGTGTGTGGGGAGGACATGGGGAAACATCATCTCCTCTGGCTGGGGAAAGAAGTTATGAAAGATTTAGGGCCTAAATAGGCTTTAGGCCTGGAGCTGGGAGATGGTACAATTGTTTTTGTTTTGCGGAAGATTCCCTGCGGCCTCTGTTCTGCTACAAGTAGCTGAGGAGTGCTCATGAGCCCAGGGCCTGCTGCTCGGCTGGCTCTGAAAAGCTTTGCAATTTGGCAACTGCTGTTGTGGGAGACCCTCTCTCCGCTGCCTGGGTTGAATAGACATCCCCTCCCTGCCCCCCGTCATTCCCACCCGCAGGCCACACTCACTCGTCCTATGGAGTGTCTTTCAATGGCCCAGATGTGCCTCCCTGCGCTGGCGTGGCTGGTCTTCGTGCCTCGATTACCCCCGTGCTCTCCCCCTCCTTCAAGATCCAGCTCACATATTTTCTATTTTAAGATTTTATTTATTTATCTGACAGAGAGACACAGCGAGAGAGGGAACACAAGCAGCGGGGAGTGGGAGAGGGAGAAGCAGGCTTCCCGCCGAGCAGGGAGCCCGATGCGGGGCTCGATCCCAGGAGCCTGGGATCATGACCTGAGCCGAAGGCAGACGCTTAACCGACTGAGCCACCCAGGCGCCCCGATCCAGTTCACATATTAATGCTTCATTAATCCATGCCCCAGAAACTGATCTCTATTTTTCTCTCGAGCTCTGTTATCATTTTGTATGCCCGTCAGGACCCTTATCTCCTCCCGCCTTGCACAATAAATATTTATGTGTCAGCTTGTCCCCCTCCTTATTATATCAGAACTTTGTGTGGCATAGAATGGTCTCGTGCATCCTCACGTTAGTCACAAAATTTAAAATAAGCTTATTGATGCACACAGTCCGTGTTGATTGAACTGGAGCCAAAAAACTCTATCCTCGAGGACTTCTCTACGTTGTACGAAATAAGTAAAAGTAGGCATGGATGAAGTCATAAAAAGCAGTTGTAGCCAAATAACCAAAGAGGGAAAAGTAGCTCTTGGTCCTTGAAGCATGTAAGATTCTAAAGGATTTTTATTTTTATTTTATTTTATTATTTTTTAAAGATTTTATTTATTTGACAGAGACACAGTGAGGGAGGGAACACAAGCAGGGGGAGCGGGAGAGGGAGAAGCAGGCTTCCTGATGGGCAGGGAGCCCGATGTGGGGCTTATGACCTGAGCTGAAGGCAGGCGCTTAACGACTGAGCCACCCAGGCACCCCAAGATTCTAAAGGATTTTTAAAGTAATTCCTACCCGAGATGGAGATGCTGAAACTCCCTAAAGCACAAAGGAATCACTATCCTGATGTTAAAGAACATGTGCCCAGACATAGAATTCCCCCTGGTTTGGGGATTCATTGTGATCCCCATCAGCCTAAGAAAACAGCACGGAGTGCAAACACATGGTCTGTTTATTTCCCACTTGTTTGAGTAGAAAGAGAAATTAAATTTCCCTGGAGGTCCTAACCCCCCTCTTCTCCTTCTTATTGCCTCAGCCCTGGACCCATCCAAAGACCCCTGCCTGAAGGTGAAATGCAGCCCTCACAAAGTATGTGTGACCCAGGACTACCAGACTGCTCTGTGTGTCAGCCGCAAGCACCTGCTCCCCAGGTAAGACAGGAGCCCGGGAGGTGCTCTCCAGCTGACAGATCTGGGGGTACCCAGTCTCTGACTGGGGGATGGGGGAGGGGGAGGAGAGCAGGTGTTTCTGTTGCCGTTTTTTAAAAAAATTTTATTTATTTATTTGAGAGAGAGAGCACGAGTTGGAGGGAGAGGGAGAAGCAGGCTCTCCACTGAGCAGGGAGCCCAATGAGGGACTCGATCCCAGGACTCTGGGATCGTTACCTGAGCCGAAGGCAGATGCTTAACCATCTGAGCCACCCAGGCACCCCTCTGTTGCCCTTTTATATCGTGTTTGGTACCTACAGTCCTGCTGGGTATGAACCTCAATTCTCAAACACAGATTTGCAAAGAATTTCAATATCTGTATTTGCTTTAAATCAGCTTTATATGTCTCTGAGCCCACATCTGAGCAGATGAACAGAAAATCCCTTCTTGGTCATTGTGGGGGCCATTCCTCCTTCCAAAATGACCCCAGAGATCCAGGAAGCATATAGCCAAGGAAACAGGGTCTGAGCCTTTCATCTCCTGGTTGCCACTGACCTGCTCACTGTGATAATCCTTTGAGGTTCCTTGAGGTCTGTGGGCTGTCTGCTTTCATGCCCATATAGGCTGTGGGCATCTTTGTCAGGCTGGGTGCCCTGGTTTGGGGTCTTCCCTCCTCAGGACCACCACACCACCATTCCTCCTGAGAATGTGTCTTACTATTTTCTCAGGCAGCAGCACCTGATCTCCCTTCTTCCCCAGCCCAGGGGGAGGTGGGTCTCCCCATTCTCCTTTAGGATTCTTAAAGCCTTTGCCTCTTTTTTTAAATTTTATTTTATTATGTTATGTTAATCACCATACATTACATCATTAGTTTTGATGTAGTGTTCCATGGTGTATTGTTTGCGTATAACATGCAGTGCTCCCTGCAGTACGTACCCTCTTTAATACCCATCACCAGGCTTACCCATCCTCCCACCCCCCTCCCCTCTAGAACCCTCAGTTTGTTTCTCAGAGTCCATAGTCTCTCATGGTTTGTCTCCCCCTCCGATTTCCCCCCCTTCATTCTTCCCTTCCTGCTATCTTCTTTTTTTTTTTTTTAACATATAATATATTATTTGTTTCAGAGGTACAGGTCTGTGATTGAACAGTCTTACACAATTCACAGGGCTCACCATAACTCATACCCTCCCCAGTGTCCGTCACGCAGCCACCCCATCCCTCCCACCACCCCCCCCCACTCCAGCAACCCTCAGTTTGTTTCCTGAGATTAAGAATTCCTCATATCAGTGAGGTCATATGATACATGTCTTTCTCTGATTGACTTATTTCGCTCAGCATAAGACCCTCCAGTTCCAGCCACGTCGTTGCAAATGGCAAGATTTCATTCCTTTTGATGGCTGCATAATATTCCATTGTATATATATATACCACATCTTTATCTGTTCAAGCCTTTGCATCTTACCTTCTCCCAGCTTTGTCCATCCAGTGGGCTTAGGCTTTTGTAGATGACAGAAAGAACCTTGTGCTACTTGTGCCTTCAGTCCTACAAAAATACTTGAAGCAAGAACCAGCACATGCACGCACACGTGTGCGTACACACCCACACACCCACATGAGGCTTTCTTTACCAGTGGGGTTGGGTTGGTGGGGGTGGGAGGTGATTTCAGTGCCTAGTCTCCCTTCTTCCTCTACTGCTGAACAGTGGAGAAGTGTAGCACTGGGCATCGGAATCATCCCATCCCAGGTTTTGGCTTTGGCCGTGTGCTCTGCCATGCACCTGCTCTGTGCCATGACCTCAGGCGAAGAACAGCCTTTCTGGGACTTGGTTCCCACTGAAATGTACCTCCTGTGGCTTTTGCTCGTCAGCTCCATTTTGACCCTGGGACCATGCAGGATGTCCTGTCCCTTCCTGCACTTCTTGAAATCTAAGCAGTGCTGGTCCCTTTGGCTGCTCCTCTTGGGACATGTTCTGATTTCCTTCAGTTCCCTAAGTGGTTTCCTCTGAACCTGCCTGGGAAGCTCCATCATGGTCCAGCAGAGAAACCGCCTGGAGCAGAGCCCTCACCCTCTCTGCCTCTGCAAGGCTGGTCCCTGCAGCTCCTGACCCAGCCTAAAAACAGTGATCCTTTGTCTCTGTAAGACTGAGATGCAAGGTATATTGTGTTTTGCTCTTTCCTGCAGACTGGAGTGTTCTCCCTGGAAGTAAAGGTAGATCTCATCCCTGAACCCCAGCATGTGTCAGGCATGGTGCTCAGCACCACATCCTTGAGTTCTTCCAGCCATTTTGGTCAAGTTGGTATTTATTTTTGTCTCCACTCTGAAAATGACGAAGTGAGACAGAGGCAGTAGCAATAGATACCTAGAAAGTGGCAGCTGTGATTCAAACCCAGGACCGTCCAGCCCCAAAGCTTATGTTTCCCATTACTACCGTATGTTGGCCTTTCCCTTCATCCTGTCTTTGTCCGTTCATTCGCTATCATTTAACAGAAAGGTATTGAGTACCTACCATGTGCCAGGCTAGTGTTCCACACTGAAGCTTCCCACTCTACCCTCGAGGACAATCTAGTTCGCTGTAGAGTGGGATATGAAAAAAAGTTGTTTTTAAGGTGTGCAAACTCTGAGAAAACTAGCCTAGATTCTTCTGCTGCACGTGATTTCTTCCTTCTCTGTGGGTGGTAAGATGGGGCCTCTCTTGCCACAAATACCCAAATACCCTTTCTGGGGTAGTGCTCTAGGTTTCAGCTGTCTGTTTGTGTCTGCGTGTGTATGGGTGTGGGACATGGATGGTCTGTTGCCTGTTTCCTCCTGGAATATAGCCCGTCTGAAAGTGCTGCACAAGAGATTGTTAGCATTACGCTCCAAGCTGTGCAAGGGGGAGGCCGGAACTGGGCATGTCCAGGTGTAAGTGGTGTGTGTCTGGGCACGTCATGTTTCCGTGTGGGAAGCGTCACCACTTGTTTGCTTGTGTTCAAGGTGTAATCCTCATCCCCCTCCTCTCCTGATGGCCACAAAATTACAGTGACTAAGAGCAGGGATTTGGGAATGAGCCCAATTTGGGCTCTGTTCCCAAGCTGGCTGCTTCCTTGCTCTGTGACCCTGGCGAGTTACTTTACCTTTCTGAATTTGTGCATTTTCATCTGCAAAATGGATTTCATGAAAACACTTACCCATTCCTCTTTCCCCTTCATTGGGATACATCCTCTAGTGACTCTTCAAGAGGGGGTTTCCAGGCAATAAGTGTTGCTAGTCCTTGCACGGGGATTCTGTGCACGCATGTTCTTGTGTGTGAGGGTTCAGTGAGATGCACAAGTGTCAGGAATACAGTGTAGCATCACATCGTGATGGCTCGCCTTCCAGTTGCTAAAACAATTATGATCATAGTTATTGTTACTGTCTCATTCATTCTGGAAGGTCAGCCAGGAAAACCCACAGTAGCATGCTCCTGAGAAGAAGGTAGCCCCCTCCAGGTGCCCTGCCTCCTTCCCAGTGGGACTGTGCCTGCTTTTCCTTCCTTCTGGAGGAAGCTGTGAGGTTTAGCATGAGGATTACAGTGTCGTTTCTGCTGCCCTCTTTGTGATTCATAGCAGGTAAGGACTAAGAAGATGACTGCATTTCTCATGATAGGGACCTTTTGTTCATTGGAAAAACAGCCCAAAGAGGAGGCTGTGATTGAGACAGCATGCCCACTCCCTTAGCAGGATTTGGGAGGTGGTCTGCGCCAGAGATGCTCACCAGTGGTGTTGGCTCCGACTGCGGGCCCGCCCTCCCAGCTCCCTCTCAGAGGCTGAATTACTCGGCCCGCCTTATCAGCCGAGCACACACCTCTTCTTAGGGTCTTGGACATCTTTCCAGATGAAACATCTGTCCTGCCACATTCTACTTCAGGGGTCCCCTCTGACCATGGAGATGGTGTTGACAACTCTATTTATTCATCAATCAGGGAAGTAATCTTCCTCTCCGTGAAACATCTGTAGGCAATCGCCTCAGCCAGTCTGGCCTGTGCGGCCGCTCAAGAGGCAAATCCCGCCTGCCAGATCGTCAGCAGTACACACACATGGAGCGGTGGCTGGGCTGGCCGTAGGCTGATCACGAGGCTGCAGACTTAGGCTGTCTTGTCAAGTGTATTGAGACAGAGGACAGTGAGCACATCAGCGAGAGTATTGCATTCGCTTTCCTTGCCCATGGAGAGGGAGTGAGTGGAGAAGCTGTTTGACATTCACGTCTGTGACCGCGGAGTGTCTGGGCAGACAGGCCAGCATTTTGGTGGGGTCCCAAGTGGGCCAACCGGCCTACCTCGGCTGGAAATCGCCTATATTAGGCTGGTATTTGGATTTGGGTTTGCATTTGGTTTCATCTGGAGGCTTCAGCTAATCTCACATTCTCTTTGGAGAATTCTTCTTGGAAATTCTTTGTTTCATCTCTTCCTACTGTCGAGCCACACTGAGCGGGCTGGGGAGAGGGTGAGTTCTTGGTAGTGTGTTCACCTTTTAGGTTCTTCAAAGGGGCCATTTATGTATTAAAGAGCCCTGTGAAGGCTGCCTGGAGCCGGAAAGCCTCTGAGATGATTTTTTAAAAATATCTTAATTGATTTTTGGTATAACAATCTTTGGTGCTTATTACAGCAAACACTGAAAATACAGAAAAGTGAAAAGAAACAGGAAATAGGCAATGGTCGCACAAGCTAAAAACAGCAATTAAACATTCCTTCCATTCTTTTTTCTAGTCATGGGTTTTATCCATTGGTTTGTTTCTGTTAAAACTTGATTGTCAAGTGGTGCCTATCCTATATATAAAGATTTGTATTGGCCTCTCTTCAGTTAATTTTTATAAATGAGTATTTTCATGATACTACAACTCTTTGTAGATACAAATTTTGTAGACTGCCATAACATAGTATACAGAAGATTAACTTGAAATGGACCTAAATATGAGTTAAGAATATAAAACTTTGGAAAGAAAGCAGGAGTAGTAACCTTGGGTCTGACAGAGATTTCTTAAATAGGGCACAAAAAAAGCATGAACTATAAAAGCAAGAAATAATAATAATAAAATTGGATTTCATCAAAATTAAAAACTTGATCTTCAGAACACATAGTAATAAAAAGATAAGCCATACTAAGAGATAATATTTACAAAACGCAGGTCTAACAAAAGGTTTGTATCTGGATTACGCAATGAAAGCGTATGTCCTACAAAGACTCACTCATGAATATTCGCAGCCGCTTTACTTGTAATAGCCAAGAGCTGGAAGCAACCCCAGAGGTCCATCAACAGGTGAATGGATAAACAAATTGTGGTACATCCATGCGGTGGATTACTACTCAGCAATAAAAAGAGATAGGCTATCGATGCATGCAGTAGCATGGATAAATTTCATTATAACTGCTGAGTGAAAGGACATAGTCCAGAAAAGAGTATAGACTCTATAATTTCTATTTACCTGAAATCCTAAAGAATGCAAGCTAATCTGTGCTAATAGAACGCAGATCATTGGTTATCTGGGAGAACAGGTCAGTGGGGTGTCGGAGCATTCTTTAAAGCTAGATAATGCAGGATGGATCTTTAGGGAAATAGTTATACTCTGTTAGATGCCAAAAATCCCACTGGCAAAAGAACTCATTGGGGGAAGAGGAGTTTTTTAATGCAACAATGTGTTATTCTCCCTGACTTAGATTTTGGAATTACCATCTTAGGCTTTCTTAAAGAGAATGCCCTCTCAGGAAACAGGGATGGACAGAAAGTCATACAACCCACAGACGGCTCTGCTCTTAGGGTTTCGCTGCCAGTTAACATGGCTGGTTCTGATTTATTGCTTTGGGTGGGCGGGAGCTGGGGGTGGGATTCTCCCTACAGAGCGATGAACATTGATTTTACCTCTCTGTTGCCATTGATTTTCATTTGGAGAATGGAAAATTGAAGCATTTGTTTTAAGCCTTGCAGACAAGCCGCATTCTTGAATTCTGCAAGTGTATTGTGAACGGGAGGAAAAGGGTGTCAGGATGGGACTTAATCTGAGCGTACCCTTGGAAGCCTTCTGAGAGCAGTGGGAACTAATCTGTTTTTAAATAAGGAGCCGGCGGCCAGTCTTCCCAGTGGGCTAGGCCTCTCTAACGTAATGGCCCTTTATCTCTGCTTCCTAATTATCTGGAATAACAACGAATTCTCTGCACCGGCGAAGAATTCAGATTGAGTCCAGGCTCATGGTGCTGTAGACCAATCTGAGAGCTTTCTGTCTTTTATGTGAACTTGGAAAAAAAGAATCAAAGTGTTTGAGGTCAGAGAGAAGTACATGACAGAATGTGCCTCAAATACCAAACTCTCAGAGGATATTTGAAAGGATGATGGTTATTTCATCTCAGTTTTGTTTTACAACAAAGCACTGCCTTCTGCTACAGGGGGTTTGAATGGCTTGATTATACATACACATATCTGTCTCGGTTTGGAAGACACACGGCCATGTGGAAAGTGGGTGATTCCTGGGCGTCTGCATGGCATTCTGGTACTTCACAACTCAAGGCCTTGCCAATGACCAAAGTGTGATCATGCTTGTGTTCCTTATTACGTTTTCATCTTTATAGAGCTCACACTTCTTCTCCAAGGGGCCCTTGCATTGCCTTGTGTTCTCTTTTAACCTCAAGGGATCTTCCTTTTCCCTGCTCTGGGCCCGGGCAGGGTGCTGGTGAGGGCTTGGTGCTGTTTCTAGGCCACTGATGGAAATTATGGAGCTGAGATTTGGGTTTGAGCCCACTTCTAAATCAGCCACCTTATTAAACAGGAAAACCATCACTGTGATCTCTTTACTCATGGTCACTGAGGCGAACAAAGGGAGAGTGGTTGGTTCAGGAGATGCCACTTCTTGACCACCTACCATGTTAGACATACTTGGCCGAACAGATCTTGCTGACTTCTCACGGTATTCAGATAGGTCTGCATTATGATCCCCATTTTACAGATGGGATTATTGAGGTCCTGTCAGTAACTCCTTTCCTGGCAAAGGGCCCGTAAGGGGCAGATTTGAACCAGAATGGAGGAATGGCACACGGCCACCTCTGCTGTACAAGTCATGGGTGTGAGCTCTCACTGGCTAGTTTGCCTTTTCTATCTGTGCTGAAGCCCACCAGTCACCCAGTTAATCTGCCGACTGGCTCCTGGCCCTAGAGGTAATAAGCACAAGCTGGTACCCTTCTGTCCTAACTCCTGCCACTAACAGAGCCGTTGGTGAGGGCGTGACTGACACCCATTTCCTCCTTTTCTGTGCCCAAAGCGGTCATTCTGGGTTCATTTTTCCCCTTGGTGGTTTTTCCAGAAGTTGTCATTGAAACCACATGTCACTTAAACATAAGAGATATTTATTTAAACCACAGCCTTTTTTTTTTTCTTTTTTTCTTTTTCCAATGGAAGTATTGTATGCCTCTGCCTGGAAGGACCTAGCTGCTCCTGGGGACTTCAGTGAGCAAGATTTCGTAACTCAAGCCAGCCAGTTGCCTTCTCTGTTCCTTTATTTTCCTCTCTGAAATTGAGAATATTGATTACACGAGCTTGACGACAAGAGCAGCAGAGAGTAAAAAGCAATTCATAATGGAGATGTGAATAATTGTGTAGAATTTTTAGTCCCTTGGAACAAAGGGGACGGAGGGAAAGGCAAATCTTACTTTGTAAGGCAGATTCACTAGGCGAGTTTTATAAACACATTAAAATCATGACTGTTGGTAAAATTTACCAGACCGAAATTTGGCCTGCCTTGTTTCCCCCTCACCCTTTTTTAAAAACTTTACTGCCAGTGCCCCCACAGGTTATACCCGAAGACGGAGGGCAGATGAGGGCAGTTACTGAGTGAGCTCTCCCAGTGAGTCTGGCTGGACAGTTTCTGAGTGTGATTCTTAGGGACCAGAGCCTCTGCTCTGCCAGAGCCCCTCTCTGGCCCTCGCCACCCATGACCACATGCTCATCTCTCCCTCCCAGGTTGCACTGCTTGAGATGCCCTTTCCAGAGAGGGCAGTTTGTATTTCCCGTTGACCCCAATGCATTGGATTGTTGTCTTTTTCTCTTTTTTCTTTCTTTCTTTTTTTTTTTTTTTTTTGAGCCATGTTCTCTCTGTAGGAGATTGGAAAGGTTTTATCGTTAAATTCCCAGAATGTGCATGTGCCCAGATACAAAGTTGCTGGGAAGCCAGAAAGCCAAGAGTGTGTGGAGCTGGGCCAGGCACTGACATTCGCCCCACCCTCTGGACTCCTCCGCCTGCGTCTGTTGCAAAGCCTGCATGCGGCTGCTGCGTGGTCCTCCCCGGGATGACGGTGGTGGCTCTGTTGATTGCTGTCCTTGCCCATTAAGAAACGGACAGAGAGGCAGATTTCATGCATCAGATTTAAATGGATTAGAAAGAGGAGGTTGAGGTGGGTGTGCAGGTTTTGAAGAGGCAATCATTAGGTGTGATTTCCGCCAGGGCTCAGGGCGTGCTGGGAAGCACACAGGTGTGAAGCATTACATTAGCACGCTCATCCCTAAACACTAGGGAACAGACAACTCCAGCCCCTCTGCGACTCACTGACGATGTTCCTTTGCCCATGCATTCTGGGGGCCCTTTATAGCATCCAGAGAGAGGAGGATCCAGGTATCCCGGGGTGGGGGCGGCAGGGGGGCGGCAAAGCCTATGTGGTCCCCCCTCACAAAACACATCATCTTCTTTTACAAAAGGGGTCAGATTGAATTTTCCCACTTAGATTAGCTTCTGCTTTACTTTTCTGAATTCTCTTTCCTTTTCCTTTGTTATTAATAAATTTGCTGTGGCCTGCTTGCTTTTCTGCTGAAACGCATCAAGATCCCAACTCGCAGGTTTTCAGTTTAGACATTTTATATCAGATTAATTCAACCCATGAACCATGAAAGACATTCTTTATGGGTATTGGACACCTTAGTAGGGCCCATCTGGGGGCATTGACCATGCAGCTTCTGGGGCCAGAAAATGGACTCAGGATGATTTAGATGGGCATCCAGGGCTATCTTTGGAAGTTCTTTTGTTTTAAATAGAATGTTCTCAGGCTAATGTCCTGTCTTTAATGTTCCTCATGGAGATGGTGGGCAGAGGGTGAGGCCCTCCATGCACAGAGGGACAGGAGAGATGAAAGTTAATTAGTTTGGGGACTTTGGTACCTTTCCAAGGCACTCTCTTAAATGATGTTTTTAATGGGCACGCTGAAACGGATGCGGCTCTATTACTGGGTTGGGAAAGGCCCTCCTTCCAGCCTGCCTGGCTGTCCGTGATCTTGCCACAGCTGGACATGCTAGTGTGCTGCCTTTCCACTAAACTTGGAGCAGCACTTTTCATTATTACCTGGTGGGAGAGAGGAAGCCCCGGCTCCAACATCCTGTGGCGATGAGTAATTCCCAAGTGCAGGGCAAGATGACAGGGCTCTGGTCCAGCCTGGAATTCGAGTCTTCCTCTTGGGAGATGCTAGGGGAGGCCATCCTTGAATACAGCAAGACTGATAAAGGGCTTTAGGACTCGAGTCTCTCCTGTTATAATTTTGGCAGCACTAGCCCTCAGAAAACAGCTCACATACACCAGGGATGCTGGGTTAAAGGTCCTTAATTCAGAATCCACTAAGTTGGAGTCTGTGATAATTTCTTGATTTAACAAATATTTATGGAGCCTTCCATTTGCCAGACCCTGCTGTGTGTTTGGAATGTGATGAAGGGGCATGATCTCGCCTTGCGAAGAGCGAAGTCTACAGGAAAAAAGAGATAAAAAAGAAATTAAGTATCTAATAAACTGTCATAAGCGCTAGGCAGGATAAGAGCAGGGTGTCCTAACAGAATCCTTTAGTTGGTTGAACGGGGGTTAGTGGGGGGGGGGCACGTTGGGGAGGTGAAAGGTGAGAGGTGCCAGCTGGGCCAAGAGCAGGGAGAAGTGTTCTCAGAAGAGGGAACAGCCTTTGCAAAGGTCCTGAGTCAGGGAAGGGGACGGGATTTGGGGTCTAAAGGAAAGAAGAGGAGGGAGGCCTGTGCCGCAGGAAGGTGGTGATGGAGGGGTTCGTGGCTGCCTGTGAATGGAAGGGGCGGCCGGGCCAGAGCCTTCAGAGCCTTGAAGGCCATGGGACACGTTTGGCTCTCAGGCCCCTTGAGAAGGGACATCTTGTGTGGCTTTACATAGGAGAGTGACAGAATTCTGTGCCTTAGGATGGCCTGGGTTTTCTTGCATTATTTTTTTCAAGATTTTATTTATTTATTTGACAGAGAGAGGCACAGCGAGAGAGGGAACACAAGCAGGGGGCGTGGGAGAGGGAGAAGCAGGCTTCCCGCCGAGCAGGGAGCCCGATGCGGGGCTCGATCCCAGGACCCCGGGTTCGTGACCCGAGCCGAAGGCAGATGCTTAACTGACTGAGCCACCCAGGTGCCCCTGCGTTCTTATTTTTTTTTTTTAAGCCACACCGTGTGCTTTGTGAAAGGAGCCAGAGGCCCTGGGTGTCTGTGTGCATTCACGTGAAGATCCTGCAGATCTCATTGAAGCTTGTGGCCTGGGAGGAGATTAGAGACAAAGATTGTATATAATCAAAGCCAGAAAATTTTAAAAAATGCAATGGAATAAAGTTAAGGTTCCAAGAAGCAGGCAACCATTTCCAGCTGCAGTGGGGTTGGGACAAGGGTGGAAGACAGAGAAGGGGCAGCATTCACTAGTGGTATTCACTAGCATTGCTAGTGGTGTAAGAGCATGTGAGCACAGTGTGGCCCACACACATTGGGACTTGCTCAGTGCCACACAGCTGGTGCACAGCAGAGCTGGGGGGGCCAGGGCAAGGCTGCCCCGAAGCCCATCTGCTCTGTAAGGGCCACTCTGCCCTCGAGACGCTTTCCTACACTAAATCTCCATTTCCTTTCTAAATGCCGACTTTCACACTAGCCCATGGCCTTGTGGTAAAGAAGCAGTAGACATAGTGCTGGCACATAGTAGGTGCTCAATTAAAGTTAGTCTTCTGTCTGAGTCTCCAGTTCCTCGGTGAACATCTAGTTGGAGGAATAATCCTTGCAGACCTTGCAGAGTTGCTCAGGCCTACACGAGGTCACACATGCAAGGGCCCTGCTCTTGTTAACGTTCTGGATGGTATCAGTTGTCATGATTGGTAAGTTCCCTCCTGGCAGAGCACGCCCTTGCTCCTTGTTAGGCTAGTCCCCCTTACTTGCACTGCCCACACTCCCTCTGGGGCATAAGCTCAGGTCTTGGCACATGTTCAGGACATATTGAAGGGATGAATGAGTCACTTAATTCTAGAAAGAAGCTGGAGATTCAGGGCCAGGCTGGTGTCTTTAATTAGGAGCTCTGAGAGGTCAGCGAGTCACAGAGCAATGCTCCAAGTCACGTCAGGGCTGTTCATATGAGGGCGGGGTATATCCCATTTCCCTTTGTAGGAACAACCATACTCTTGACCATCCAGGAAAATGCTCAGATGGTTCCTGTGAAACCCCACAGGGAAGCCGGAAGCAGTGTGTCAGTCTGGTGTGAAAGTGGTCTTGTTATTATTGGGAAGGGGCAATGTACTCCGGACTCCGCACTGTCCTCACCTGGTGGCCTGTTCCTGGGGCACCCTGCCTCTTTGCTCGCCTTCACTCTCTGCTCAGTGGCTGGACACAGCTAAAGGTCCGCTGCCCTCTGGAGGTACAGGCTTGGTCTTGGAGGGGATAAGGTGTCATCTGTCTCATTGACCCCTCGAATCTCTCAGAGCTGGAGGTCTGTTCTTCAGAGTGCTACAGGAGGGCCTTTGAATCTGCCTGCAGGAAGGAAGGGACATGTGCTGGGCATCCACTCTGGCAGCCTCCATGAGCAGGGCCCCTGAGATTGGCACGTCTCCCCCGCAGCTCCCCTGAGACCAGCCTCAATTCGTCCTCTTCATCCAGGAGTCTGGCAGGCTCCAGAATCTCTTCTCTGTGAAGTCTGACTCCTCTCTCTCTTGATCTATGGGACTGGCCCTTCCTGCCTTCCAGAACAAGAAGGGCTGCTTGCAGCCCATGTTGCCTGCTCAGCCAGGAGATAGCCCAGTGAGGCAGCAGGCACTGTTCTCTTGGGTCCTTCTCTGAGCTGGGGAGAGGCCTGATGCACAGGGGCTGGGCAATGAGCTCCCTACCACTGGGAGGTCCTTGGGCCTCCAGTGTGAGCCCACAGTGCACCTGCCAACTGATTGGACCACATTGGGGTGACATTTGATTCCCTGCTAATCTACCCACTCTCCAACTTTACCAGTTCTCCCTGTGCCATTATTTCATCTGGTGTTATGGGGCAAAGTTGGATTGTTGCTCTTAATGACTCTGTTGATTACTTTTGGACCTTTGGTGGCATGTCCAAACAACTTGGCATCAGAGTGATACTTGGTAGATAAGGGCAGAGTGGAGGGTTGGGGTAATGGTCCTGGCAAGGTGCTGTTGATGGGAGTGTAAATTGGTTCACCATTTCTGGTGGGCATTTTGGCCTCATTGACCCCATGATTCCACTTTGGAAAATCTATCTCATGGAAATAGAGATGCACATTAAGATTTGTATACAAGAGTGTTCAGTGCACTTGACTACAGAATCATAGAAATGGAAACAACCTCCTCACTGTCTGGTCATAGAAGAATGCTTATGGGCCAATCATGGTGTGCCTTCTGGAGAATCCCTTTCCTCTAGGTGACCCCTGCCTGAACTCTTGTGGTATTGGGAGCCTCCTTCCCCAGCCTTCTCTAGACAGACACTCTGTCTCTGTACAGCTCTCACTCACGGTGTGAGGTGTCTTCCTTACAGTGACTTGAATGGATTTTCTGTTGGTAGCTTCTGCACATTGGTCCAGGTTCTGCTCTTGAATAGCATTGGGACCTGTGGATTTATCATTCCCTGTGCCAGCACATTCTGGAGCATCGCGTCTGTACGTGGGATCGGCTGGGAACCTGACTGAGTATAGCTAGAGTGACTGGTGATGAAGAGCTGCAGGGCACATCCAGGGGACTCAGAACACAGTGGGTGGGACGTCAGAGATAGCCTCAGGGCGAGGTGGTGTGTGAGTGGACGCTTGCAGAAGGGTGGGAGGATCGTGGCAGCGGAAGATAAGAGTTCGAAAAGACCCAGGACCGTGGAGTTAGCCTTAGTTCCTGGCCACATTTCCAGAAAATTCCCCACCAGTGAAGGCCACAGAGCCTTGTCAAGGCTCCAGCTTCTTTACTGTGACAAGGTGAAGAAAGCTTCCAGATCAGGGGCAAAGTTACGGTGCTGATGGGGCTCTTTCTGCCTCCTGCAGTGCTTTGGGGGCATGGCCGGCTGTGGATGGTGTGTGCATGATGGTGTCCAGCTCCTCCAATACCACGTGCCCGTCAGCTTCCTGTCTCTGGCCTGTCCTGCAAACCGCAGCGTCCCCGATGTCGTACTGTTTCCCCACTTCTGTTTCATTTCACTAGCTTGTTCTTCCCAAGGTAGATCATACATGGCCGTCTCAGGACAGGGTGCTTTGTTGCTGGTGACTAGAAAACAAATATGAGAATCCTTTCTCTCAGACACATGCCCACAGTCATGAACTCTCCCCCCAGGAATGCCAGCCCATGTTTTCTAAGATGATAGCAGCAGAGCTGATGGTGGAGTTGTCTTGTCTGCACCTTGTCTGGAATTGCACCCTTGTCTGCACACCTGAGCTTACAAACAGCACCCTCAGTTCTTCCTGCAAAGGGTCAAGATTATGAATGCTCAAGGAGGGAAGCCAGATGAAATTCTCGGCCTTGGGCTTGCTTGCTCATCATTTGATTTTTCCCAATTAGTGTGTCCATTGCTAACAATTTCCACTAAGATCTCAGGGCTGGAAGGGGACCTCTCTTTTTTGGGCCATCGCACAAAGAAGAGCAGTAAAATGAGACATCAAACAGGGATGCCGAAGGTCAGTGGGTAATAGTCACAATTTCTTTGCTGCCCCCTTTTAGGAAGAAATAGATTTTTTAAGACTGAGTACTTCACTATCCACTATCCTACGGAAATAAAGAAAGCTCAACCGTTCACTTATATTTTCCTAATAGCTTGCCATTACACTGCAGGCTTGGCGTTTTCCTTCACAAAGCAAAATCTTAGTTGGGTTGTGTGTGTGTGTGTGTGTATGTATGTGTGTCCATCCATGCATGCGGACTGTTGATGCTTATAGGTCTCCACGGCCACATTCGTGTACCAAGCTGAACTCTGATTTCAAACCCCACTGTCCCTGCCTCCCAGAGCCCCTTGCTACCCCTGGCCGAGCTCTATCACTCTCTTAATAGGAGGTGACTGCAGACCAGAGTCTCCAACCCGCAGTTAGTAGAATTTACATATCAGCCTGCTAATCTTCCTGATCTGGTCAGGAAACACTGAGAGCATGTTCTTGGCTAAAAGTAGGTTTGACAAGGATCCCTGGACATAGATATTCAGTTTCAAGTATAAGGGAACGTTGATTGCAAGTAAGGTCTAGAAATGTCTGTGTCATCTGGCAAGTTCCTTTTCTTCCTGCCCTTTGTGCACTTTTGACCACACACATGGCTTCTGACACTCGTAAATGGAGAATGGCTGGCGGGGGGGGGGGGGGGGGGGTGTTTCCGAAATGGACGGCACATTGCTTGCTCCGTAGAGATGTTCTTGGACAAGGTAGCAGTCTGTGAGAATCTTCAGCATCTCAAGATGTAAGAATAAAGAAGTTAAGGCAACACCTACCTCACATCAATGCAGACGTTCAGAGTAATTAAATATGATCATTACCCTTTAGTAATAGTGGTGACATGTGATGTGTGTGAGAGCAGTCTGTCAGTTACAGGGCTAGCATCGGCTTTGGATTCTTTGCCCAATTTCTGGCACATAGCAGGTATTTACTAAGTGTTTAGTGAAAAAGTAAAGATTGTGTTTAGAATCCTAGCTGCGTTTAGGATGTTTATACCTTCAGTTTTGATAGCTTTCCTTGAACAAATGCTCAACATAATTTGGAAATTTAGTTCAGATACAGTGATCTGACCCCTCAGTCTCCCCTGAAACCTTTGAGGCCCGGTCACCTTTATTTAGGTGAACTAAGTCCCCTTTTTCCCAGCAGAGAGAGAGACAGAGCAGAAGCAGGGGGAGTGGGAGAGGGAGAAGCAGACTCCCTGCTGAGCAGAGAGCCCGATGCGGGGCTCGAACCCAGGACCCCGGGAATATGACCTGAGCTGAAGGCAGATGCTTAACTGACTGAGCCACTCAGGCCCCCCTAAACTACCCTAGCTTCTTTAAACACAACTGGAGACATGGGAGACACAGTCAGGTGTGGATTTGGCAACCTGCATTCTTTAAAAATTCTGAAAATGCATTTTTTTAGATTTGGAACAACTTAGATGAGCAGCACATGATTGTCTGTCGGGCAATAGCCGTGTCGAGTCACCAAGCAGAGGTTCCCTTTCTCAGACCCTCAGGCCTTCCTCGTCTTCTTCCCTACCTTGAGTTCATTTACACAGTCGCATACAGTATTTTTGGAAACTGTCATCTGGCTCTTGACTCTTCTCATCTATGAAGAGTAGATGCATCCCCAGCTGCCTCGGCCATGACACAGCTCAGGTGACAGGCGGGTCATGGAGACTCAGGTTGACCTTGACCTATACCTGGAAGATGATCCTGCTTTTGGAATTGCTGACATACCAGGCACATAATTTTTTGGTGGCCCTGATTCTGCTCTAAAACTGTAAAAACACATAGTTTTTCTATGGATTTGAAGGTACTTTAGAAACCTTGTTGATAATGGTTTGGAAGCATGCCTGTGAACCGATGGCTCTCTCCTTATTCCGGGGCTTGAGGTGTTTGAGCCGTGACGTGGAGTATATCATGAGCTTCACCGACCTTACCTGGGTCAACTCCAGTGGGGAGAAGCCTTGGGGAGGAGTAAATGAGAAACATCACTGAGTAAAGGGCTTAAGACAATGCCTGGAACTTGAGAGCTTAAAACATGTTAATTACTGTTGGTAGTAATAATAATAGTATCAGGAGAATAGTAAGTCCTCACTAAATGTATAGCTGCTATTATTATGTATTTGCCCTTTTAAATTTCAAGCATTTGTAAGCAGCACGTCTTTGTACCACGTGGGTGCCCAGTAGCACTTAGGGTACCCCTAGGCACACCCTAGTGACTGCATGCACACTGAGAGCTCTTCCTCTCTTCTCTAATGGACATCTGTTCATTAGGAAAACTGGACTCTCTTGGGACAGGATCTTGCATCTGTCATCTTCTTCCTTTGGAAGAGGATAGAGACTTATGAGTCCATGGATACCAGGATGGAGAGTGTCTGACGTGAGAGCCTGTCTCTGTCATCAAAGCAGCTTTTGCAAATGACACAGGCCATTATGCTCTTCCTGTGTAATTTTATGACTTCATGTAATGACTTGAATAACCCTAACAACGGAGGAATTATAGCATCATTTTACATGACAGATTATTCCAGTGGTTAACATGTTTTTCATTTCAATTAACATTCATTATTTTGTCTCTGGTTCAAAATAGCCAGCACTGTTAGCTCTCTGAGTATCTTCCATCCTTGTTTTAGAAGCAATTAGTTCAGATTTTGCAAACAAATTCAGTGTTGTTTTTGAATGGGCAGTTTGGTATTAACAAGAGAATACAATGCTTGTGATGCTGGCTACCAGCCGACAAACACTGGGATCGCTGGAAACGGGCCCTTCTTGGGTGGGTTCTCCATGGCTCTGAGCTGACAGGTCTGCTTTAGAGAGCTGATGGGAAAACAGACACAGGACAGAAGAAAAGGTCCTGGGACTGTGACTGGCTGTTCCATAAGCCTCAGTTTCTCCCTTCTGTATAATGGGTTAATGACAGTATCCACTGTCAGAGGGTCATGGGGTAGGAGGAGTCAGGGAGATGTGTTCAGGGCCCTTAGACAGGCAGGTGGTTGTCCCACAAAACTACTCAAGTCCTGCTAGCTACTGTCACTTACTATCTGGACTTGCTTTACTCTTTGACCAGCTGTTCACACAGAGTAAAGCAATTTTATCTAAAGTTATGCACCTGTTAGAATACCGGGGTGCTATACAATGAAGGGCCTTTTTTCAATAACCAAAAGAAAATTAAGTCAACAATGCTGTATAGGCTCTTAGCAGCCCCCGCCCCCAGTATACCCTTAAATTTTTTTTGGACCTAGATTGTTGAATTTCATCATGCAGGATCGATGTCAAGAAACGTATACCTGCCCATCTGTCACCGAGAAAATTATTCCGAAAGTGTCTGTCCTGCCACTGTTTTGCCTTAGGTCTTGGCTATGGTCCTCCTCTGGTCATGGCCAAGTGAACTGATGTCATCAAAGACCTCGTTGAGTCAACTGTGGGGAATTGGCAGGAGAGGGGCCTTGCCTTGATTGGTGAGGGTGGGGACATCTGAGTGAGGAGTGGCAGGGTCCAGTGGGAAACAAGAGCAAGACATTCCTGGTGTGTGGACTTGAAGGTTAAGGTTGGCATTTCCAGGAACTTAGGACGGGAACGTGTTGGAAAGAGTGGTCACCGTCTGGTCGGTCTCGCTTGTAGCTGCTGCCCTCTTGCAAGAGTGTGAGTTGCTCTTGTATATAATATGAATGCTAATACATTTATTTACATACTATACTGAAGAGAAATCCTCTGAGTGGTGTTCCAAAGAATCATTTTGGAACAGTGTAAGTCTTGAAATTGAGACTATTGACATGAGATTCTGTGCTGTGCTGTTCCCTTTGCTGGAAGGGTCCCATCATTTGAGTATACCCAATAATGAGTGCTGATAATTTCCGTTGTTTGAATTTTCACTTCAGGCTATTATTTCACTTCAGGCTATTATTTCTTTATAATATTATTAAACTTAATATTTCCTGTTTTTTTAAAAAACATGTAAATATTGTGAAGAATGTAGAAAAACTTACTCTTTTAGCAATTCTTGAGGATTCCTAAGAATTCTGATTTCTCGTTCCTAAATCCTAAAAATTAGTATCTGCTGGGAATTTGGAGCCACTGCGTCAGAGGTCCTTACCCAGCTTGGGAAGCAGTCTGACCTCTGGAACAGGAGGAGCCTTCAGCCCTGACGTGCAGAGCAGAGTTCCCTCCACCCACTTCTCAGTTGGCTTTAGAAAATTTTTGCTAATTGTTGTTTTTTCAAGTTTGAATTCTTGTTGCTTAAAACCACACACTAGGTCTGTCTTCTAGTTAGTGCTGGTAATTTCCAGAAATAAAAGGAGGAAGTTCTAAAGGTCCAGATTAATAGATTCACCTTTTTCACTGAACAAACTCATGTGTTGAGGATTGACTGTGTTTCCAAGCCCCGGGAGCACAAAAATGGTGACAGCCAGTCTACCCTTTAGGCGTGCACAGTACACTGAGGAAGATAGACTCAAAAAGAACTGCTTTATGCTGCAGTGGATGTCACAGCTGAGTCTGAACCAGATGTAATGTTGGCACAAATAATGTCATGATTAGTCTCCTTGAGGTCGGGCTCACAGGTTCAGGAGCGACGTCTTGAAAGGCAGTTGATTGAAGCTGGAACGAGGGACACACATTTACCATGAAGGCAGAAAGTCTTTGTGCAGTCATGTAGACTTGCATTTGCATGGCTCATACAAGGAACATGGAGGAGGCTCATAGGGCTGGCTGGAGTTGGAGCAGGAGGACCGAGTGATGCGGGAAAGTGGTGAGGGCATGAAGGGGAGGTGTCCAGGATGGGCTCCAAGGCTTTTAGCCTGAGTCTACCCCATGTCCTATACCCTATCGGAATAATCGTAGCCACTTACATTTGGTCAAGTCAAAGCAAGGTTCTCACTGGGAGACTAGGCGGGAGCCTGACCGGAAGTGATCACAGGACCACGGCGGCATGGGCATGCGGCCGGACTGCCTGTGGAGGGGCCCCAGGAGACTTACTGCGGGAGGCAGGTACTGAACCGGGGCTTGTAGAATTTCGCCTTAGGAGGCAGAGAAAATGGAGGGGAGCAATGTGGATGGGAATGAAGATGCATCAGATGGAGGAAAAAATCCACATGGTGGTAGAGGTGCACAGAGATTGTTGTTGGGCAGCAGAGGGTGGCTGGAGTAAAAACACTTGGTGGTGGTGGTCCGTGTGTGTGTGTGTCTGCGTGTGTGTGTGTGTGTGTGTGTGTATGTGTCGGGGTGGGAAGCAGGCACTGACCCTGCAAAGGTAGGGCTCAGTCAATGTAATACCAAAACTAGGAGGTCAGCCTGTGCCCCGGGAGGGGGGTGGGAAGAGGGAGGTTTTAAGTATGGGAGTCATGTCATCAGATTTGTACTTAAGAATCATCTTTCTGCTTCAGAAACATAAATGCTGGGAATTTTGGTAAACTTAAAAAAAAAAAAAAGATTGAGAATAAGCAGTTAAGCACAAGAGAAAAAGAAGTGCCCATGACCTGCCAGGTATCTGTGTGCTGTCCTTTCTGGGTTGCTTGTAGGTTGGGATTTTCTTTATGGTGTTGTCAGTAGGGTAGGAGGTGTGGCTGCCCCTAGCACCAGCCAGCTCAGGGTGGAATTAGGGCTTCATGGCCAATTGAAAGGCTGGCAGGACCTGCTTCCCAGATTAAATTGCTTGTGTCATGCCAGGTGATGAATGTCTGTGGCATTGGGTATAGCATTTCCATCAAGACTCCTTCATAGGATTTCATTCTTGGACTTAAGAAGTGAAATACCTTATAGTCCGAATACTTAGTCCCTTGCCTTGACTGGATGGGTTAAGTTTTAGGGTTTGGGTGAATTGTGGGGATTGAAATACACACAGTAGCCAAGGAAGTTCTGCCTCCATGGGATCACATAAACTTGCAACATAACTTTATATAATTTGTCCCCGGACGGAGACCATAGGTTTGGGTGCCATGTCCACCAGAGTCCTAGTGAGGTAAGGAACATCTGAGTTTGCTCCAGTGTGACAGGTAGGCCTGTGAACATTGAGATTGGGTTGGCCTTTTTACCTCTAGTCCCCAAGGCATCCTACGAGAGAGAGGTCAGACATGGTGCCTCCATGACCGCCCGACGCTGGGTATGCTCAGCTTGCTCCTTTGCAGGTGCAGAGCCAGGGACAATGTTTCAGAGGAGTCTTATTTATAAAATTGCCCCCTGATGATGAAAATACAGATGCCAAAATAGGAATTAAAATGGTCCCAGAGCGGTGTCGCCGTTTCCAGAATAACTTCATTTTGACAAATGCATGTGAGGTAGCTTTGCTGTATTTCTGTGTGACACTGGCCAAGTCACATCCCATCTGTGTCTCCTTCCTCATTTATTATAAAGTAGACTTGTTGGACTAAATTCGTTTTAAGGTATTTTCTTGTTCTGACAGTCTGTGATTTTGTGATGAACTTCTGAGTGAGCGCTGCGGTGGTCAGCACATAGCGACCCACCCACTCACCCCCCCGGGGATCGAGGGAGCCTCCATGATGCCCCCGGCCTGCTAGCAAGCATCAGCCAGCCTCATCTCTTTGTGTCCTCATGATGAACTTAGTTTAATAGTGAAGTTCAATGTCCAGGGGTAGGGATGGCCTGTCATTAACTGGTTTTTGATAGGTGATTCCATTTCTTCCTCAAAGTCGTTGGCTCGGTGTTCACTTCTCCCTACTCTCCCTTTGGTTCAGCCCCTTCTTTCCTCTGGGGCGTCATTGTACGTGGTTATATCTGCTGTAGCAAAGCTGCCCACTCTTTGGGCTTTATAGCCTCTTTCTGGGAACTCATAACAAGAATTGCTTCAGCATTGGCCATGAACCCTGGGGACTGATCCAGGAGAGGGGTTGCCAGATGCCAGAACTGCTCCCTGTATTTGTGGATTCATTATCAATGTCAGTCTGCCACGTGAATGATGATAAATGTGTGGCGTTCTGCCGAAGGGATCGTGGACTCTCAGATTCACCCCGTGCTGACAGCCCGCTTGGCCGCTGCATGGAGTCCCATCACCCATCCTCCCTTCTTCTCTAGTCTGGAGCAGACCTTGAAGGAGTCAGGTATGTTTGGCAAAGGATCCTAGGAGACTTCATGTCCATGTGATTTAGGAATGGAGATGTTTTTATTTCAGACAGAAAGGCCAGGACAAGGTGAGCAGCTGTTACGGAAGCAGGGAGGCATTAGAGAGAGGACCACCCCTGACAAACACGTAGGTGCCCCCAAAGAAGTTTTAAGTTAGTAATCTAGGTGGGGCTGACAGGGGCTGAAGAAGAGAGATTCATCCTTGGTCACTGTGCAGCTGCCTCAATGTCATCGTAATCCTAGTCCTAGCCACTGATTGTCTTCCTGACTTCGGGCAAGGCTCTTACCCAACTTGGGCTTCACTTCTCACCATTCGTAAGATGAGCAAGCTGGACTAGGTGATCTCATGGTGTCCTTGTGGGACCTTCTTTTTCACTTCATTGGTCAGACAGGCCCAGCCCTCTGGCCCTGCCAGCCTGGCATCCCCTCATGGCCCTAAAGGTTGTGCTGTGGGTACATGGTCAATCTTAAAGGTAGTTTCCCAAACAGACCTTCCTCCTTGGACTGCCTCCCCTATATGGCTAGGGAAGGTTGAAGGTAGGATAAAAACCAGGTTGGGGGGTACTCTTCCTAGATCGTTTTCCTGGAAGAGTGTGGGTCACCTCAGACTCCAAATCCAAATTCATATGGAGCTGGAGATTTATTCTGTAACTAGTAGAAAAGCTTTCCTTCTGTGGCCCCATGAGTTCTTCCGGAGAGTTAAATGCCATTCCAAGTCTTGGGCCTTGGAATGAAGTCACATTTCTCTGGCAGTGGTAATTTCATCCTCTATACCCCATTATATTATTGGGGCAAATAAGAATTATAGCGACAGCTGACATTTTTATGGCTTTCTGGTGTCTAGGCATTAGACCAAATACATGCATCAGCTCATTTAATCCTCATGCCACTGGCTTGAAGTAGATTCTGCTTCCCCCCCCCATTTTACAGATGAGGAAACTGAGGCTTACTTACAGTTCCAGGGTTACATATCCTGCCAAGATCACATAGTGAGTAAGTGGCGGAGCTGAGATTTGTACTTGATGTCTTCTGACTCCAGAGCCCAGAGGTTAACCACCAGGCAGCACTGCAAGGGAAAAACGCTGGCAGGGCCCCATGATCACCTGGTGGATCCAGACGGCCCATCCTCCTGCTGGAGCTCGCCCCATGGCCGTGAGAGTCCCTCCCCCTGCTTTGTGGGGGGAGCAGCTGGGTGACGAGAGGAAGGGCGCAGTCACTGCAGGCCTTTATCTCAGTGGCTTCTGATTCATGGGTGGGGTGCCTTCCGTGGACATAGGCCATCCTAATAGCATCATTTGTCATTATGACACAGGTTAGGATGGGGGAAACTGGAGCCGGAATGGGAGAGTAGAATTCTAATTATTTTAGCAGTTTAAAGTGACATCCCATCAGAGCCTCTATAGAATGGCAAATTGGAAGCTGGACTGCAATTGCTTCAAAATGTATCCAGAGATCGTTTTCCACAGCTGTGATAAAGTCATTTGGTTGTGTTGGGAGATGTGTTTCTGTCTCAACTGCTATCTGAGTTGTGTGTGTGTCAGCCCGGTGGGAAGGCTGCCCATCAACCCCGGAGGAGTGCAAACTCCGGGGTGCTGTGCCCGGGTGCCCCGGACATGCCACACCCTGGACTGGGGGCTCGGGGAGCTGGTGCGGCCGCTCCCTCGTTGTTTCTTTTAATGTGCTGTGAATGTCTTTCCGTGTCACCAAGTCATGTTTTCCGTTATTTCTCCTGGTCGCATCTGGTGGGTGGAAGAACCGGGGCTTTTGGAGGAGACTCTCTTGTCCCTGTTAGTGTTGGAACAAACGGGAACAAACTCGCAAAGGCCTCCAGGATGAGCCTGGCTGTGTGACCAGCCCTGTTGTTGATTGATTGGGCTTTCGTCCAGGCAGCTTGCAGGTGAGACCCGTGGGGACCGGAGCTTCAGTGAACTTATCCCCTCTCTTTCCATCCTTAGGCAAAAGAAGGGGAGCGTGGCCCACAAACACTGGGTCGGACCCTCGAATCTGGTGAAGTGCAAGCCCTGCCCTGCGGCCCAGTCAGCCATGGTCTGCGGCTCCGATGGCCACACCTATACTTCCAAGGTCAGTCATCTCCGTTTTTTTTTTTTTTTTTTTTTTGTCATCGAGAATATCCCATGTCTGCGTGTTCTCACAAGTCTCTGTGCTAGCACGAGGGCCCGTGACTCTCGATGGGCTCTGGGCCTCACCCTCAAGAGGCTGCCGCATGAATAGACTCTCTAGCCGAAGAGACAGGATACAAATGTTACCTCCCATGGAACTGGAGTGATCAAGGACTATGGGGAAAGGATGGTTTCTGAGGGTGGCGTGTGATCCTAAAGTCAGTCCAGGCAGGCTTCCTGGAGGAGGTGAGGTAGCAAGCGGTTCCGCAGATGTGAGTCCTATAGCTGAGCCTGTGGGTGTCTCTGGAGTTTGCTGTAGGACATGGCCTTGCATCTCCCACAGCTCGAGCTGCAGTGCTTTTTTTCTCTCCTCCTCTTGTCTCTGTGAGGCTCCCTTGCACTTAGATTCTGGGGCTGAAGACGGTTGCTTTCAGCAGCACTGCTACCAGGTGGTTCTTGGGCTGGGTCCTGTCTTGGTCCTCCCTGCTCTGCACACACAGGTGACAGTGTCTCTTCCTGTGAGCCCCTCACCATCCTAACCTTTACACCATGGGGCTCCCACAGGGCTAGTGGGGGGCCCTCCCTGCCTGCTGTGCCCTGAGGCTTTTTTGGGTTATTTTGAGGCTGTGCCATGCTTTCCTGCTGATTCTCTGTTGCGCAGATGATATATTTTTGTTCACTGAAAGCAGAGTTGTATCCTCTCAGATTTTCACATTTTTCTAACTAAAGGGGATATGTTTAACAAAACAGGAAGCCAGAAGGTATGTCTAGCTTGTACTCAGGCCCGTGTAATCTGCTTTTTGGACCTCAACATCATAATCACTCTTTGACTGTTTGTTTATTCTTTCAACACATATCATCTGAGCCCTTCTTATGTGCCAAACTCTGTGCCAGGTGCTGGGGAAACTTAGAGTGGAAATAAAAAAAAGTTCACACATCTTCGTAGCCAGAGTCAGGAATCCTTATGTCCCCAGCCTCAGACCTGCCCTGGGAATTAGAGCTTCTCTGCCCAGGGTCACAGTCAGTAAATCCTGATTAAATAGTCCAGCTCAGCTTAGCGTACCCACCCTTGCCCCTTCCCCTCCTGTCCCTGGCCCCTGATGGAATCCGTTTGAGATAGTTTGTAGTAGGAGGGCTTGCTGCTGGCACCCTGAATACGTCTGGAACTGTGGATTTTGGGGGGCACTCATGAATTTGTTCTAGCCCCCATTCCACAAAGGCAGATGAGGCCACCTAAAGCCCACCTAAAGCCCAGCTTCTAGGGATGTGAACAGTCACCTGCAGATTCTGCTAAAATGCCCATTGCAACATAGCAGGTCTTGCGTGGGGCCTGAGTTTCTGCATTTCTAACAAGTTCTCAGGTGGTGTCCATGCTGCTGGTCACTGGACCACACTAAGTAGTGAGGACTTTGGTTTTTATAGACCTCTCCTAATAGATCTCCTTACCTCCCATCTGCCCTTCCCCTGCCCCCAAAGGTCGTTTCTGCATGACAGAAGAGGTGGGGAGGATTCTGTAATAAAGGTCTGTTTGTGTGTCTCCCCCTCTTAAAATGCTTGGCTATCTTTCTTCTTCCTGCTAAAACTAAACCCCAGACCCTTTCTCCTTACTAATGGAGCCTTCCAGAGTCAGCTGCCTTCCTACTCCATCATCACTCCTTATAGAAAAACTCCTTCCTTCACTGGTTCAGCACACAGTTTGTGAACATTTCTAGTTGTTCTAGGCCCTGTGCAGAACATGACAGTGGGAACTGAGACAGACACCATTCCAGCTCACTGGTGGTTGCAATCTGGTAGGGTAGACAGAAATAAATAAGTAACCAAACAGATAAATACGCAATTTCAAATTTTGGCAAGTGTTATAGTGGGGCTGAGAGAGAGAGAGAGAGAGAGAGAGAGAGAGAGAGACAGCGGGTGGGGGGAGAGGATGCTTTATAGGGGATGGTGAGGGAAGTCCTTTCTCAGGAGGTGTCCTTTAATAAAAGTGGAGGGTAGAATGTTCTACACAGAGAAAATAGCCTGGGCCAAGGCTCTAAGGCAGGATGCTGTGTGTGAAGAAGGAAGAGGATGCCTGTGTGGCTGTCACATTGGGGGCTGGGGGGAGAAGGAAGGTGAGAGAACAGTCTAAGAAGAGACCTGTAGCCAAAGCTGGAAGGTGAGCACATCATCCAGCAGTGCCTGGCTTGGGGGACACTTGTTACTGTAACTGCCACCTTCTCTGTGTCTGCCTTAAGAATGTGAGGCCCCAGAGACAGAAACAGTGCCTGTCCCCACCTTCACCAGGCACGGGATGCGATGCGTAGTGGGTGCTCAGTGAGTATCATGGACGAGAGGGGAGCCCCCAAGGACTCTGGCTGAGACAGAATGGCGAGAAGCTGGTCTGTGTAACCATCTGGGATTGGGAGTGAATGGGTTGCAGAGAGCTTAGTGATTGAGAAAAATAAGCTGTCCCCACCCCTGGCCAAGTTGCTTAGCTAAACACCCAGCCCGGGGCTCTGGCAGAGAGTCAGAGTTCTCCTTGCAATGCTTCTGTCTTTGTGAAGATCCAGCTTGTGCTGTTCAAATTATTCCGTCCAGCTCTGGAGTAAACTGTCTGATCCTCAAGCCTGAGACTGGAGACAGGCCATGAAATGTCAGTGGGTGATCAGGGCTGCTGGGGCAAGTGGCATGTTGCACATCAAAACCAGCAAAAACCTGCCCACTCACGTCTGTCTCTCGTTCTCTAAAGGAGTTTCAAATGCCAGCTCCCTGTGACTCCTGAGCTACAAGGAGCAGTAGTAACCTGTCAGCCGTGGCTTGAAGTGCTGTCAGTTGTCCAGGGAATGTCTCTGGAAATGCTTGCTGGTCATGGCCCCCTGCAGTCTGGGCAGGAAAGTTGGCTTTTTATTAGAGAAGGTTGCCTGCTCACCGGTACTGATAAATAGCTTGTAGGAGAGGCAGGATCAGGATTAGGAAGAGTCTTGCAATGACTCCTGATTCTTCAAAAGAAGTGTGACTTCCAGATACTGCTGTGCCCTCAAAGCCTTTATTGGCCTCAGCCTGCCTGTTGTGCTGGTGTCCTTGAATTCCAGCACCAGCTGAAGCAGAGTCCTCAGTTTCCCAAACCTACTCAGCTGTCTTTTCTAGAAGCAAACGAAGAGATCTAAAGCATTCTTATTAGGAGCTGTACTATCCTTCTCCCCGTTCTCCATATTGGGTATACTGAGGCCCACAGAGCCATGGGCAGCAGCGGAGTTTGAAACCCAAGGTTTCCTGCCTCCATGTCTGTAACCAGCTGCTGCTTTTTTTTTTTTTATTATGTTATGTTAATCACCATACATTACATCATTAGTTTTTGATGTAGTGTTCCATGATTCATTGTTTGCATATAACACCCAGTGCTCCATGTAGAACGTGCCCTCCTTAATACCCATCACCAGGCTAACGCATCCCCCCACCCTCCTCCCCCTATAGAACCCTCAGTTTGTCAGAGTCCATAGTCTCTCATGGTTGTCTCCCCCTCTGATTTCCCCCCCTTCATTTTTCCCTTCCTACTATCTTCTTTTTTTTTTTTTTTTTTTT
>NC_058409.1:28196925-28233316 GCF_002201575.2 Neomonachus schauinslandi | reverse complement strand
TTTTTTTAACATATAATGTATTATTTGTTTCAGAGGTACAGGTCTGTGATTCAACAGTCTTACACAATTCACAGCGCTCACCATAGCACATACCCTCCCCAATGTCTATCACCCAGCCACCCTATCCCTCCCACCCACCACCACTCCAGCAACCCTCAGTTTGTTTCCTGAGATTAAGAATTCCTCATATCATTGAGGTCATATGATACCTGTCTTTCTCTGATTGACTTATTTCGCTCAGCATAATACCCTCCAGTTCCATCCATGTTGTTGCAAATGGCAAGATTTCATTCCTTTTGATGGCTGCATAATATTCCATGGTATATATATTACCACATCTTCTTTATCCATTCATCTGTCGATGGACATCTTGCCTGTCTCCACAGTTTGGCTATTGTGGACATTGCTGCTATAAACATCGGGGTGCACGTACCTTCAGATCCCTACTTTTGTATCTTTGGGGTAAATACCCAGTAGTGCAATTGCTGGGTTGTAGGGTAGCTCTATTTTCAACCTTTTGAGGAACCTCCATACTGTTTTCCAGAGTGGCTGCACCAGCTTGCATTCCCACCAACAGTGTAGGAGGGTTCCCCTTTCTCCGCATTCCCGCCAACATCTGTCGTTTCCTGACTTATTAATTTTAGCCATTCTGACTGGTGTGAGGTGGTATCTCATTGAGATTTTCATCTGGATTTCCCTGATGCTGAGTGATGTTGAGCACTTTTTCATGTGTCTGTTGGCCATTGGATGTCTTCTTTGGAGAAATGTCTCTTCATGTCTTCTGCCCATTTCTTGATTGGATCATTTGTTCTTTGGGTGTTGAGTTTGATAAGTTCTTTATAGATTTTGGATACTAGCCCTTTATCTGATATGTCACTTGCAAATATCTTTGCCTATTCTGTCGGTTGTCTTTTGGTTTTGTTGACTGTTTCTTTTGCTGTGCAAAAGCTTTTTATCTTGATGAAGTCCCAATAGTTCATTTTTGCCCTTGCTTCCCTTGCCTTTGGCGATGTTTCTAGGAAGAAGTTGCTGCGACTGAGGTCGAAGAGGTTGCGGCCTGTGTTCTCCTTTAGGATTTTGCTGGACTCCTGTCTCACATTGAGGTCTTTCAACCATTTGGAGTCTATTTTTGTGTGTGGTGTAAGGAAATGGTCCAGTTTCATTCTTCTGCATGTGGCTGTCCAATTTTCCCAACACCATTTGTTGAAGAGACTTTTTTCCAATGGACATTATTTCCTGCTCTGTCAAAGATTAGTTGACCATAGAGTTGAGGGTCCATTTCTGGGCTCTCTATTCTGTTCCATTGATCTATGTGTCTGTTTTTGTGCCAGTACCATACTGTCTTGATGATTACAGCTTTGTAATAGAACTTGAAGTCCGGGATTGTGATGCCACCAGCTTTGCTTTTTTTTTTTTTCAACATTCCTCTGGGTATTTGGGGTCTTTTCTGGTTCCATACAAATTTTAGGATTATTTGTTCCATTTCTTTGAAAAAAGTTAATGGCATTTTGATAGGGATCGCATTGAATGTGTAGATTGCTCTAGGTAGCATTGACATCTTCACAATATTTGTTCTTCCAATCCATGAGTATGGAACATTTTTCCATTTCTTTGTGTCTTCCACAATTCCTTTCATGAGTATTTTATAGTTTTCTGAGTACAGATCCTTTGACTCTTTGGTTAGACTTTTTCCTAGGTATCTTATGGTTTCGGATGCAATTGTAAATGGGATCGACTCCTTAATTTCTCTTTCTTCTGTCTTGTTGTTGGTGTATAGGAATGCCACTGATTTCTGTGCACTGATTTTATATCCTGCCACTTTGCTGAATTCCTGTATGAGTTCTAGCAGTTTTGGAGTGGAGTCTTGGGTTTTCCACATAAAGTATCATATCATCTGCAAAGAGTGAGAATTTGACTTCTTCTTTGCCGATTAGGATGCCTTTTATTTCTTTTTGTTGTCTGATTGCTGTGGCTAGGACTTCTAATACTATGTGGAATAGCAGTGGTGATAGCGGACATCCCTAACGTACGTGTTCTTGACCTTAGGGGGAAAGCTCGCAGTTTTTCCCCATTGAGAATGATATTCACTGTGGGTTTTTCATAGATGGCTTTTATGATATTGAGGTATGTACCCTCTATGCCTATACTCTGAAGAGTTTTGATCAAGAAAGGATGCTGTACTTTGTCAAATGCTTTTTCTCCATCTATTGAGAGGATCATATAGTTCTTGTTCTTTCTTTTATTAATGTATTGTATCACATAGATTGATTTATGGATGTTGAACCAACCTTGTAGCCCAGGGATAAATCCCACTTGGTCGTGGTGAAGAATCCTTTTAATGTACTGTTGGATCCTATTGGCTAGTATTTTGGTGAGAATTTTTGCATCCATGTTCATCAAGGATATTGGTCTGTAATTCTCCTTTTTGATGGGGTCTTTCTCTGTTTTGGGGTCAAGGTAATGGTGGCCTCATAAAACGAGTTTGGAAGTTTTCCTTCCATTTCTATTTTTTGGAACAGTTTCAGAACAATAGGTATTAATTCTTCTTGAAATGTTTGGTAGAATTCCCCTGGGAAGCCATCTGGCCCTGGGCTTTTGTTTGTTTGGAGATTTTTGATTACTGCTTCAATTTCCTTAATGGTTATAGGTCTGTTCAGGTTTTCTATTTCTTCCTGGTTCAGTTTTGGTTGATTGATACATCTCTAGGAATGCATTCATTTCTTCCAGATTATCTAATTTGCTGGCATAGAGTTGCTCATAATATGTTCTTATAATTGTTTGTATTTCTTTGGTGTTGGTTGTGATCTCTCCTCTTTCATTCATGATTTTATTTATTTGGGTCCTTTCTCTTTTCCTTTTGGTAAGTCTGGCCAGGGGTTTATCAATCTTGTTAATTCTTTCAAAGAACCAGCTCCTAGTTTCGTTGATCTGTTCTACTGTTCTTTTGGTTTCTATTTCATTGATTTCTGCTCTGATCTTTATTATTTCTCTTCTCCTGCTGGGTTTAGGCTTTGTTGTTCTTTCTCCAGCTCCTTTAGGGGTAGGGTTAGGTTGTGTATTTGAGACCTTTCTTGTTTCTTGAGAAAGGCTTATATTGCTATATGCTTTCCTCTTAGGACTGCCATTGCTGCATCCCAAAGATTTTGAACAGTTGTGTTTTCATTTTCATTGGTTTCCATGCATTTTTTTAATTCTTCTTTAATTTCCTGGTTGACCCATTTGTTCTTTAATAGGATGCTCTTTAGCCTCCATGTATTTGAGTTCTTTCTGACTTTCCTCTTGTGATTGAGTTCTAGTTTCAAAGCATTGTGGTCCGAAAATATGCAGGGAATGATCCCAGTCTTTTGGTACAGGTTGAGACCTGATCTGTGACCTAGGATGTGATCGATTCTGGAGAATGTTCCATGGGCACTAGAGAAGAATGTGTAGTCTGTTGCTGTGGGATGGCATGTTCCGAATATATCTGTGAAGTCCATTTGGCCCAGTGTGTCATTTAAAGCCTTTATTTCCTTGTTAATCTTTTACTTAGATGATCTGTCCATTTCAGTGAGGGGGGTGTTAAAGTCCCCTACTGTTATTGTACTGTTGTCAATGTCTTTCTTTGCTTTTGTCATTAACTGGCTTATATAATTGGCTGCTCCCATGTTAGGGGCATAGATATTTACAATTGTTAGATCTTCTTGTTGGATACACCCTTTAAGTGTGATATAGTGTCCTTTCTCATCTCCTATTATAATCTTTGGTTTAAAATCTAATTTGTCTGATATAAGGATTGCCACCCCAGCTTTCTTTTGGTGTCCATTAGCATGGTAAATGGTTTTCCACCCCCTCATTTTCAATCTGGGGGTGTCTTTGGGTCTAAAATGAGTCTCTTGCAGACAGTATATTGGTGGGTCTTATTTTTTTTATCCAATCTGATACCCTGTGTCTTTTGATTAGGGCATTTAGCCCATTTACATTCAGGGTAACTATTGAAAGATAGGAATTTAGTGCCATTGTATTGCCTGTAAGGTGACCGTTCCTGTATATTGTCTGTGTTCCTTTCTGGTCTATGTTACTTTTAGGCTCTCTCTTTGCTTAGAGGACCCCTTTCAATATTTCTTGTAGGTCTGGTTTCGTGTTTGCAAATTCCTTTAGTTTTTGTTTGTCCTGGAAGCTTTTTATCTCTCCTTCTATTTTCAATGACAGCCTAGCTGGATATAATATTCCTGGCTGCATATTTTTCTCATTTAGTGCTCTGAATATATCATGCTAGTTCTTTCTGGCCTGCCAGGTCTCTGTGGATAGGTCTGTTGCCAATCTAATGTTTCTACCATTGTAGGTTACATATCTCTTCTCCCGAGCTGCTTTCAGGATTTTCTCATTGTCTCTGAGACTTGTAAGTTTTACTATTAGATGTCGGGGTGTTGATCTGTTTTTATTGATTTTGAGGGGCATTCTGTGTGCCTCCTGATTTTTGATGCCTGTTTCCTTCCCCAAATTAGGGAAGTTCTCTGCTATAATTTGCTCCAATATACCTTCTGTCCCCCTCTCTTTCTTCTTCTTCTGTGATCCCAATTATTCTAGTATTGTTTTGTCTTATGGTTTCGCTTATCTCTCGAATTCTGCCCTCATGATCCAGTAGTTGTTTATCTCTTTTTCTCAGTTTCTTTATTTTCCATGATTTGGTCTTCTATGTCACTAATTCCCTCTTCTGCTTAATTTATCCTAGCGGTTAGAGCCTCCATTTTTGATTGCACCTCATTAATAACCTTTTTGATATCAACTTGGTTAGATTTTAGTTCTTTTATTTCTCCAAAAAGGGTTTCTCTAATATCTTCCATGCTTTTTTCAAGCCCAGCTAGTATCTTTAAAATCGTCATTCTGAACTCTAGTTCTGACATCTTACTAATGTCTGTATTGATTAGGTCCCTGGCAGTCGGTATTGCCTCTTGTTCTTTTTTTTGAGGTCATTTTTTCCATCTTGTCATTTTGTCCAGAGGAGAATAGATTAATGAGAGAACAAATGCTAACAGGGTAACAACGACCCCAGAAAAATATACACTAAACAAATAAGAAAAGACCTGAAACCAGGGGAAAAGAAAGGGAAAGAAAGAAAAAAAGAAAAAAAAGAAAAAGAAAAAGTAAAAGAAAAAAAAAGAATATGATCAAATATGATCAGGCTGGTGCATAGATCAGTGCCACACACTAGATTTTGGGTGTATTTTGGTGTGTTAGAAGAAAGTGCCTCCCAAAATTTTAAAGAATGAGAAATTTATATACGTACAAAAATAAGGGTAAATACGATGAAGGGATGGAACATGACTGTAAAGATGAAAATTATAAAAGATTTTATAAAAGGAATTGATAAGAATTTGGTTGAAAAAAGAAAGAGGAATTTTAAAAAAAAGGGAGAGAATGTGATCAGGCAGGAGACTAGAACAAAGCCATACACTAGAGATTTAGGGTATATTTTGGTCTGTTAGAAGAAACTGTATCTCAAAATTTTAAAGAGAGAACAACATATATGTACCAAAAATAAGGTTAACTACTATGAAGGGATAGAATATGACTCTAAAAATGAAAAATAAAAATGTTTTTTTAAAAAAGGGATTGATAAGATGTTGGTTGAAAAAGGGAAAAAGGGAAATTCAAAAAAAAAAAATTTTAAAAATTAACTTTGAAAGACTAAAGAATCATGGTAAAAAAGCCAAGGATTCTATGTGCAGTACTCCCCTAGCGCTGGAGTTCTGCCGTTCTCATTGATCGGTAAACTTGGTCTTGGCTGGCTGTTCTCACTGATCTTCTGGGGGAGGGGCCTGTTGCCGTGGTTCCCACATGTCTTTGCCGGAGGCGGAATTGCCCCGCCCTTGCCTAGTCCGGGCTAAGTAATCTGCTCGGGTTTGCTCTCGGGAGCTTTTGTTCCCTGCAAGCTTTCCGTACAGCTTTGGAGGCCAAGAGTGAAAATGGTGGCCTCCCAATCTCCCCCCCAGAGGAGCCGAGAACTCAGGGCCCCGCTCCTCAGTGCACCCCCAGAGAAACGCAGTCAATCACTCCTGTCTCCCCGGTCTCCGGCCGCACTCCGTGCTCACCCGGCCTGTGACCAAGCGTTTCTATCTCTGGCACCCGACCCTGTGTGGAGTCTCCAAACCCAGCAGATCCCTGTGGTGCGCTCCCGCGCCGCTCCTCCCGGGGGAGGAAGGGGAGTCTCCCCAGATCCGCCACTTGTTGGGTCCCTGCTGGAGGAGCAGTGGCCCGACTGTGCCACGGATCATGGTTTATGCCCACCCCAAGCTGAGAGCCCGCTCCTCGGCTCTGTCTCTGTAGCCGGCTTCCCCGCTCTAACCCCTGGGAGCTCTGCCGCACTCAGGCACCCCCGGTCTTTCTGTGACCCCGAGGGTCCTGAGACCACACTGTCCCGCGAAGTTTCCACCCCCTCTTAGCCACTGGAGTGACATCCCTCAGCGGAGCCGACTTCTACAAGTTCCGATTTTGTGCTCCGCTGCTCTATCACTTGGCCGGAAGCGGCCGACGGAGGCCCCCTCCCTTGCCATCTATCCTCCTGAATATCGCCTCGGATTCACTTCTCCGCACATCCTACCTTCCAGAAAGTGGTCGCTTTTCTGTTCAGAGGGTTGTTGCTATTCTTTTCTTCGATCTCCTGTTGAGTTTGTACGTGTTCAGAATGGTTTGATCCCTATGCAGCTGAATTCCTGAGACCAGACGAAATTCAGGTCTCCTACTCCTCTGCCATCCTGCTCCTCCCTTCTGTAATCAGATGCTTCTATTTGAAGTTAAAACAAAGGGAAGGAGTCAGGGAGGGGTAGCATTGCAGTAGAAAATGGTGTGGGTAAGTCTTTAGCATTAGACCAATAGTTTTCTTTCTTTTTTTTTTTTTTAAGATTTTATTTATTTATTTGAGAGAGAGAGAATGAGAGAGACAGAGCATGAGAGGGGGGGAGGGTCAGAGGGAGAAGCAGACTCCCTGCTGAGCAGGGAGCCCGATGCGGGACTTGATCCCGGGACTCCAGGATCATGACCTGAGCTGAAGGCAGTCGCTTAACCAACTGAGCCACCCAGGTGCCCTCTTTTTTTTTTTTTTTTTTAAGATTTTATTTATTTGTTTGACAGAGAGAGACACAGCGAGAGAGGGAACACAAGCAGGGGGAGTGGGAGAGGGAGAAGCAGACTCCCCGCTGAGCAGGGAGCCCGATGTGGAGCTCGATCCCCGGACCCTGGGGTCATGACCTGACCTGAAGGCAGATGCTTAACGACTGAGCCACCCGGGTGCCCTGGGACCAATAGTTTTCTACCTTATTTGAACTTCTAGAGAGTTGGCATTTTCTTTGTCCCGAAAAAATGAATCGAATAGTAGTCTGTCAATAGCCGTGTGTTGGCTGCTTTAAGACCTCTGAGCCCAAGGACGGTTCTAAACCCCAGTGGCATTCAGTAAGGCTTCCTTCCAAAGGTGATATTTCAGTCTGGTCTGGTTTACTACTATAAGTGTTTGAATTATTGCCCCCAATACATGGCTACCTTTTTGTGGAGATTTAAGAGGACATTTTAGTCTTACAGACAGAGCCGTTGGAGACCCTTGGGCAGATGGTCATTTAATAAGAGTGAATGTGCTATTAATGAACTCCATCCCCTGGAGTTATGGCCTTTTTTTTTGGGTCATTGGGGTCAGGAAACAAAGGACAGATGAGACCCTGAAACATGTTTAATGGGAGGGATTTGATATCATAGGTCAAATTCACAGAAATTAATGTTGGCAAAATATATTGCAGCTTTGGTCCCCCTTATCATCAGGGAAACCCACACCCCATAGTAAAAGATGCCAATACTCCACGGGAAGTGTTTGCTCTTTCCTGGGTGGATCTGAAGGCTATGGGGCACACTGTCAGGAGCAGGAGAAACAAGGAGCCTGCACATCAGCTCTGTTGTGGCTGCTGGGTGTTTGTCTTCAGGTGACGTCACATGAGCTTTCCTTCTGCTTCTACACCCAGAACAGTCAGACAGTCGTAGAAGTTAGGAGCAGCCCCTGTCTGTGACCGAGCTTCCAGTGTCCCAGCATCGGGGACACCACTCAGATTTATGATGCCCCCGGGATCAAAGATAAAGTGAGCAAGAATGCACAAAGTCTAGATGAAGGGATGTAAGATGTTTCGTGGCAATAAATGTTTATTCAGACTCTGTACCCATAAAAGAGAAGGAACAAAAAACCACCAGGGGGGATAGCCACATTGAAGGCCAGCCTTGCAGCTCGTGTGAGCATATGATATAGACTTTGCCCCTGATGTGGGGTCCAGAGAGTTAGTATCACCCTAGTCATTTCATGACCCTTGATATCACGTTCTCCCAGCCAGGAAAACTGAAGTAGTCTGGAAACTCAGTCAACATTTATTTTCTTTCTTACTGTGTGTCTTGCATTGTCCTCATTGCTGTGTTGTGACAAAGGACAAAGCAGCAAAGTTTTCATGGAACTTAAAGGTAGGCAAATTGAAAAGCAGTCTCCTTCTATTAGAAGAGATGTTCAGCTGAGGGACATTCTGGGTGCTGCAGGCCATAGAGCGGGGCCACCTCCACTAGTTTGGAGGTGTGAATGGTCTTCATAGCAGAAGTGACGGTTCCATTGAGATCTTAAGGCTGGAAGGAGTCAGCCAGAGCAAGAGTGACATGGAGGGCAGCTCAGCCATCCGATGGGAATGGGGGTGGCAGAGAGAGATGAAGGACAGCATGGCCCTTGAGGGAGCAAGTGACAGTGTCAGTATGGCTGATCACATGTGGACCAGGGACAAGGGCTTAGCCACAGAAATAAGGCTAGAAAGTAATCAGGGGCCATTTCTTCATGGCCTCGAAGGCCATGTGAGGGGGCAGGAGTTTGCCCTAATGGCCCTGGGGATCCTGTTGAGGGTTTCTGGTTTCAGATTCGCTTACGCTGGCTGAAGAGTGGGAATGGTTAGGGGCAGGACTGGGAGCGGGGTGGCTGTGAGGGGCCTGCTGGTGGTGTGAGGCCTGGATGTGTGTCGTTGTTGCAGAAATGGGCAGAAAACAGTCCGTAGAGACATTCAGGGAGTCAGAGCTGGTCTTGGTGACGGTGTGAATTTCAAACACAGAAAGTCATTTCAGCTCTGAAGGCCTTCTTCGCTATCCTAGTCCTGGTGGGACTTGCAAATCCTCCTGCCAGCACCTTCATCTTGTCAGCCTGGGCCAGCTGGGAACCTCTCATCTGTGACCCCCTGTGCTTCCTCTCCTGTCATCCACATAGAAGGATGGAAGCTTATTGGGGTTCTGGCTGTGCAGGTTCTCCTGTGTGCAGAGGGGCTGCATAGTCACGGCTGAGCCCAGTCTGACAGCCTGGGCTTCAAGTGGACAAGCTCCCCTCTGGAGGGGAGAGCTGTTTTGGAAACCTGAGTGGCTCTGGGGTCCCTGGCAGCTTGAAAGGGAGAAGGGCCTGGATGCTCCACATTCCTGTTTGTGGTGGAAAGGCCTCTTTCAGCAGGACTTCATTGAGTCCCCTCTCAGTCTGGACCCATTTGACCAAAGCTCAGATGTCAGGGCTAGGACTGCTCATTGCCCAGTGAAAAGCCACCAGTACTTAGCCTGACCTCAAGGAGAGGCCTCCTTGAATGGAGCTGGGAGACCCTGAGAGCCAGCTCCGTTTTCCCCTATCAGCCTGGCTGTTGGTAATTGGAAAACAGCAGGCAGACCTCCTTCTGCTGTTACCCCCCTCCCCAGAACGTTTCCTTCCTTAATCACTGTTAAACAATTAGCAAATGGCTCATTTATGTTTAGACGCAGGAGAGAGATGCAGAGTTAAGAACTGCTGTGGAGGAAAATGTTTCTCTTCTGTTCTGAGTATGCACACACGAGGGAGGGGGAGAGAGCGAGCTTGCTTTACAGGGTTGGCATTTCTTTCAACATATTGTCGCTGCAGATTATATTATTTTCAGAGTCATCTTAATAGTTTCCAACAATTGCTACCAAGTAAAGGTCATGTTTGAAGTTCTTGGCAAATGGAGTCTCTGTTGGCCGGCATTTCTCATGCACAGGCTGTTCTGAGGGTTAGAGTGATCCAGAGTGTGGATTGTAAGACTCTGCAAGATAGTGGTGAGCTGTGTCTCTTCCTGATCTCCCTCAGGCTCTTGTGGCCCTGTGACCATGACCCTGACAGGCACGGGACCTTCTTATGTACAGCAAATCTGCTTTGCAACAGAGTTAAGAGTGTCAGTATTTGGGGGGATATTTTTGAATAGCCCTGCCTCCACAGGTAAGCAGCTCAGGGTTGGTCACTGACCAGGATCCTTTCAGCTTGTTCTTTCTCAGCAAATGGAATTATTAAGCTTCTGTATCTGGGTCCAAGGTGGTTGCTGTGCCCCATCCAGAAAGGAAGAAAGAAAGGGGGCACAATTCAGAAGTCACTGGTGTCACTTCTGCTCACATCCTTTTGGACACAACTTAATCACAAGGCTCCATGAGGGTGCAAAGAAGTCTGGGAAATGTAGTTTTTATTCCGAGCAGCTATGTGCCTAGCTAAAATTTGAGAGTTAAATAATTAAAGGAAGGATAGAGTGGATATTGGGGTTACCTATCAGTCTCTATCCTAATAATATTTTAAATAATCCTGATCATGACAAGAACAACAACAAAACAGTAGCAGTTAATTACTAAACATACATTAAGTACCATGGCCTTGTACTAAGAGCCATAGTATTGTATTTCCTCTATTACTCCATCCAATTCCCACAACAAACCTATGAGGTCATACTTTTATTAGTCCCAAATTAAAGATGCGATCATTGAAGCAGTGAAACCTTTCCAAGGGCAGCAGAGCTCATAAGCAGCAGGGCAGATTCTTGAACACTGGTCTAACTCTTGAATCAGTGTTTACTTTGATGAGTGGAAAGCCATCTGAAAAGTAATGTAAAATAGCAGCTGTATCATCAGGATGCTTTTGATTTCGAGTGACAGAAACATAACTCACACTCTGCCTAATCCATAAATGAAGATTCACTGCCATATAAAGCTAGAAAGTATACTGGGGTAGGCAGACCTCAGAGAAAGAAGAGGAAATTCAGTGTTGACAACACTGCATTTTCTTCTCGCTCTCTTTGTCTATCTCTGTTTGGCTTCATTCTGCAAAGAGGCTTTCTCCCCTTGGCAGAATATAGGGATTTTGACAGCCCCAGATTCGTTTCCTCTCAGCCTAGAAACTCGAAAGACGTTTACCAGTGTCTCTGCTTCAAACCCAGGGAAGGATTCCACCTGGCTCTTTCTGAGTCCTATGTCCATCCTTTAATCAAATACCAGGCCACATGACCTTCTTCCTCCCTACCGTTTACTAGGATCAAGGGTAGTATTTTTTCCAGAGGAGAGGGAGGGCAAGATTATTTCCTAGATGGAGGGAAATTTAAAAAGCAGTGTAGTACATAATCACCTCCTAAAATGTCAAATCTACTAACCTCACTTCGGCTAAATGACACTAGCTTGAGCCTGTAAGAATATATTAAGGCATTCTGTGTTTCTACGAATGAGAGACATAGACGGGCATATAAGCCAAGTCCATACCAGACATGTTAGTTATCCAGTTAAAGAGAAAGTTCATGCAAAATAGTGTAGATTCAGCATTATCTTAATTCAAAATTCTTTTCAACCATTTGGCCGAATGTTGTAATACTTCCTTCTGATCACGTGGCACATCTGTCCTCAGTTATATTAAGCATTTATTTCTTCTTGGAACATGCCAAGATAACACAGGCTTTTTGGCTCCTGAGGATAAACTTTCAGGCAAAATGGTTATTGTGACATTTTCAGGAAGCACAGATGTTCAAACACCATCCATGGTGAAAATGCATCCACAGAATTTACACAGACTACTTCAACATGCAGATTAGTTATGAAGTTACAGCAGAAGGAAGCAGTTCAGCTCATTATTTTACTACTTATTTCTGTGTTCTATATGCAAACATGCATTTAACCAAGATTGGAAGAATAGGTATTCATTTCTTCTCAAATGCCCTGAATAGGATGCCATGTAATTAGTTAGTGCTTTTGTTAAAAACACATTAGGAAGAATAACCTACTTGTTGTCAGTTCTCTTGAATGTACAATTAAACCATTTGATAAAGCAATTACTTGAACACAATTATATTCATCCTCACCCCATCAGGAGATGAAATGAAGGATTAGGTAAAAATTGCAAAGCTCATGAGATCTCTGCCAACCCTTCCTTTAGAAGACAGAAAGGTCTCTGGCCAGAGTGATTTTGCACAGTGCTATAAATCTAATTAAATCATTACAAAACAACTTTAATTAAGTTCACAATCATATTTCTTTTCTTTTTCTTTAAAAGAAACAAACAAAATACTCCCTGTTGGCGTGCTGTCCGTCAGGCTTCTTCACATGTTCCAAGAGAACAGTGGAGCCCCAGATACGGGTAACATTTCTAGAAACTGATCTCATTGTCTAAGTCTCGGGCTAGTACCGGTATGTTATGTGCGGGAATGAGGTAGGTTAGAGTTTACCATGAAGCGATGCCGTAACTGCATGTTGAGGGAAATGGCTTTAATGATGCTCTTGCTCTCACCAAAGCAAGTTGTTGGGTTTTTCCCCTTTCTGAAACAAATGGAGAAGTCTCACGTGTTCACATATGATTGCATGGAACAGAAACGCCTCTCATCCTCTGGTCAAGGGTGGCTTTCTTGAGATGCTGGCTTCTGTCCAGTAATGTGCTCAGAACACCAGACTTCAGCATCAGGGAAGACCCAGTGTCCAAAAGAGCAACTTTAAGTTCTTATCCAGAGGTACTGAGGACTGCTTTGAAACCCACATCTCCCCAAAGGCTGGCTCTGCCATCGTCATGTTCAGATGAGAGACCAGGGGCTTCAGGAACCTGGGGACCCTGACCAGATTGGTCAGGTGGAGCACATGATAAGGGTTTATTTGCTTTCTCCTCTCCTAGTAGATCAAAAGATGTTACTGTGCATCAGCGTGGATGGGATGCCCCAAAGCTGGTACTGAGTAAGGTCTCCTACCTCTCTCATGTTATGTTCCCCATTTCCTGCCAGAAGCTCTCTAGACCAGCCACCTAGCCCCTCTTGCGAGCCCACCAACATCCAACCCATTTCCCTGGCACAAAACAAAGCAAGATAGAGGTGGAGTAGAGAGGATGCATCCTTTGTTTTTGTTTGTTGGTTTGGTTGCTTGGTTTTTGTTTTGTTGTGTTGTGTTTTTGTTTGTTTTCTTTTTGTTTCTTAATGTACATGAGAAGATAGAATGGATTGAGCCTCTCTTATCCACATCCACCCCCACTGGAAAGGGAATAACCATATTTCTGAGAGTTCAGCTGTGAGGCTCAGCCTAAACATCTCAGTGAAGCCTCTGTGAGCCCTTTTTGCTAAGTTGGGCCATTTCTTTCTTCTGAGTTCCAGCAGCACCGGGTATATACTCCTGCTGGCACATTTGTTACACCACCTTGGAGTTGTTGATAGATAAGTGTATGTCTAGCCTCTTGATGAGCTAGAAAGCCTGAAAACTCTGACAGAGCCCCTTGATAGCATATCCTTTTAAACAGCTGAGTTTGGAACATGTGAGGGAAATTCCTGGTTGGGAGGTGGGCAGAAGGAAAACCAGCCTGGATCTTGACCACTGCCCTGGGGGCCCTGGGGCATGGGGAGGTGGGTGGCAGCTGATCGCATCAAGAGTTTTTAGGGGCAACAGCTTACCTGCACACCTGCTGTAAGTTCTTACAAGGTGGGAAATTGGAGGTGAGACCCCACACATAAATCCAAAAGCTTCAGTGCGTTTACCCTGAATTAAAGGGTGGGCTTGATTTAAAAAGAAAAAAAAAATCTATCTGTTGGTAAAGTCAGATAGCAAGAACAGTTGTCAATTTCAGCCTGGATTCTGGTTTGGGAAAGAAAAGATCACCTGTAAAACTTTTAAAGACAGAACCTGCATTCATTCTTATAGGGCAAGGCTGGTACACCAAATATTTCATGACGGATCTAAGATACAAATATACATCAGTCAGAGAGTGGCTAGTTAAGCTCTCCTGTGGCACACTGGACGGATGCTGACCTGAGTATGTGGTTGCCATTTATATTCTTGCTATGGGTTAGAAAGCCTGAAGCTGGTTAATTGGCTTAAAGCAGTCTTGTGCAGGAATGCACTGAGGTTCCTGCAGATGTAAATGCTCTCTGGAGGGCTGAGCCATCAGTTCCAGCTTCACAGGATTCCCTCAAAACCCTGCCAGACAGGACTCATAATTCTTTAAAACCTAGAGTGAAGTAAGCCACCATGAACAAGAGGTAACACAGACAATAAAGTGTAGAATTAGATCCCCAGGAACTTGAGAGGTGGATTTTCATGTAAAATCAATACAAATGTTCAAAATGTTTAAATAAAAATAGGACAGCTTAAATCTTAAGCAATGAATTCTATGCTACCAGAAAATGCCAACTCTGGAGGGAGAAACGGAATTATTAAAAGTACATTTTAATGAAGGAAACACATGAAAACTCCTTCTCCATGGGAAAGAAACCAAGGCTTTGGCTCCTTATTCTAAATTTTGCAATTAAAAACAAGCCGTTAGACAGATACTATTCTGTACAAATCATATTTCAGGGTAACCCGAAAGCTCTGCTCAGTAGGGGAAAATTCTTTACAGAAGACGTATAGCTAATAAATGCAGAAGTAATTACAGAACTAGAAAATCACCATTTTTCAGTCTCTGATGGTACAGCTGATGTGGGCCATGATCAAGTGTGGAGGACACCATTAAACATCAGGTTGAGAATGAACTTCAGGCTATTAACTCCTGAACCTTCTTTAGATGTATCACAGAATCACTGAAATAGGCAACTGGCATTGTTTGTCTTGTCCTGAGGTAGGATGTGGGCCTCATAGATATGTGGAGTACTTTTGCCAAAAGAAGTTGAACTTCAGCCTAGTCAAGCCTACAGTGTTACCTTCCGTGCACAGGATGAGCTAAGTGAAGGGATGTGTTAAAGGAGGCCTCGCAGAGGCAGACAGATGAATTCAGAACATGAGGTGTTCGGAGAGCCAGAAAATGGATCCAGTTAGTGCCTGAGAAAAGGAGGAGTAGGACACATAGATGCCAAATGTTTTGTCAACACTGGTTGAACCCAAAGATAAACAAGCCAGCAAAATAGTAAAAGGGAAAGATGTTTGGGGGACTCTTAGGAAAATTGATTAGGAAGGGGAAATGAGGTAGGATAGTAGCATTGGAGTTGAGTAAGAAAAACCCACAGTTTTAAGAGAGATACACTATGAGGAACATAGAGGGTTTGCCATATGATAATTAAGCGAGGAAGGGGGGAAGGAGGAAGAAAAGAAGACAAGACAAGATCAAGCCAGTGTGGCAAAATCTAGAAAATTGTTGAGCTGTGGTTATAGAGATCCATTGCACTAATTTCTGTGCTTTGGCCTATATTGAAAATTTTTCCTAAGTTAAAAAAAAATGCACTCTTTGAAGGGAGAAACTGTCTCCTGTTCATCTTATCTCCAGGGTTGAACACATAAAGTGAGTATTAGCCAAAGGACGGAAGCTGTGAGCTCAGGACAGTATTAGGAAAAACTGAAGGGATAAATCTGCAAAACTATAAAAATATATACCTCATAGACTTAAATACGAACCTTAAAACTATAAAACTTCTAGTTTTTTCTAGGAAAAAATAGAAGAATCTTTGTGGCCTTAGATTAGGCAAATATTTCTTACATACAACACCAGAAGAGTGTTGCATAAAAAATAAAAAGGATAAATATTTTTCATTTCTGCCTTCAGAAGACACTGTTAAGAGAATGAAAAATGCAACCACAGCCTAGTACAAAACACTTGCACCGCGTGTATCTTGTATAGGACTTGCGTCCAGCATATATAAAGAACTAAATTCAATAATAAGTAGACAAACCACCTAATAAAAATGGGGAAAAGATCTGAGTAGGCTTTTCATCAGCGAAGATATGCCGATGGTAAATAAGCACATAAAAGATATTCAGCATTATTGTCATCGAGGAAATGCAAATTACAGCCACAGTGAGATGCCACAGTGAGATACCACAACACTAGAATGTCTGAAATTAAAAAGACCCATCAGTTCACATGCTGGCAAGGAAATGGAAGAACTGGTCCTCTCCTATATTCCTGGTGGGAATGTACAATGGTGTAGCTACTCGGGAAAACACGTATGAAGTTTCTTAACGTGCCATAGATATGATCTAGCTGTTTTAATGGTAGGTCTCCACCCAAGAGAGTGGAAGTGTATGGGCCCAAAAGTAGTTGTAGTTGTTCCCACATGCTTACACCACCTATATTTGTAAGAGCTGGAAACTGCAAATAATCCATCAAGTGACTAGATGATCAAACGTAGTGTATTGATACAGTTGAATACTACGCAGAAATAAAAAGGAATAAGCTCCTGATACATGGAGCAACATGAATAAATAATAAAATAATTATGCTGAGTGAAAGGCAGTCCAAAAAATAGTACATGCTATTTGATGACATTAATATAAAACTTCAGAAAATGCAAGCTAATCTATAATGACAGAAAGCAGATCCGTGATTTTGTGTTGCGGGGGGAAAGGGTGGGAGGGCAGGATTACAGAGGGGCAGGAAGAACCTTCTGGGGATGATGGATATGTTAATGACCCTGATTCCAGTGAGGGTTTTGTGCGTGTGTATGAATATAAATATAAATATATTCATCAAAGCTCATCAGATTGGACACCTTAAATATGTGCAGTTTATTATATGCCAACTGGGTGGGCCTCAATACAGCTGTTGGGAAAGTTTTTTAAAAAGATGGCCAGACCTGTGGAGTATGTCTGGAGTGTAGCACGTTCGTCCACTTTGCCACGGTGGGTCTGCATGTTTGTCTTGATGGGTGCTGGTACCCTCCCCTGCTTTGTCGCCTCATCTAGGCTGAGTAATGATGGCAGAAAACAGAGTTGGTGCTGTCCAGAGATTTTACCGGTGAAGCATTGAAAGGTAAAAAGATGCAAGTTATCCTGAACGCTCAGTCACTTTGGATTCTTTCCCAGAGAATTCTCTGTACTTGAAGTGTGCCCTGATGGTCACATCCCTGGGGGTACAGAGCCGGTGTTCATTTGCTGCATTACCCTTCTGCCCCTCTTTGCGAAGCAGAGGTCTCGGGAAACTGAGCGGTACGCAGAAGAGCGACTCCGGGAGCGGCAGGGATGGCAGAAGGCAGTCTCCTGGGGTGGCCCGTGGCACCTGCAGACCTAGTGGCCTTTCAGGGAAAGTCTGCTTGGGCCAGAGGGATGGTTCGGGTTCACTGCGTGGCAAGAAGAAACTACACCAAGTACATAAACGCCTAAGAGGTAAGAACCAGTGGTCAGTGCAGGTGAGGGGAAAAGTGACACGTGTGACATGGCCGCTGTGAGTGATACACCACCACCACCAGTCCCAGAGGTGACAGGGGAACAAGGGAGATGGCGCTTCTGAGGGCCGCGTCCTTAGGGGAGGGGCTGCTTCAGTCTTCGGACTCTGCAAGTGTTCAGCTCCGTTCACTGATTCCTGTCTCAGACCCCCAAGTGCAGAGGTGGAGAGGACACAGAATTTTCTGGGGCCAGCCTTGAGAGCCTCTTCCAGGGGGGCTCCTCCACTCGTCGGACACATCACTGTGCACCAGAACCCTGCCAGTCATGGGTCCTGTCCCCAGGTGGTTTCCTGATTTGGGAAGGTAGATGGTAAACAGTGAGGGTTTCCTGGGTCAGCCAGGGAAGGGGTGTGGTAGAGACATGGGCGGGGTGAGGCTCTGTGTCGGAGGATGGAGGGAGGATTCACACATCAGTGTCAAGTGACAAGTTAAGAGCTTGTCCGGTGGGGTGGACAGCATAGGCTCAAATCCCAGGTTAGCTTGTGAGCCGCGACCTTGAACAAGTTCTGGAGCCTCTTGGTGCCCCAGTTTCCCTGGGTACAAAATGGAAATAATTGCACCTACCTCAAAGAGTTTTTGCAAAGGTTAAATAGTGATTACTCAGTAAATTTCTTAGAATGGTATCTGGCACGGAGAAAAGCCATCTATAAATATTATCTGCCCCTTCCCAAAGGAGGTCTGAGGACCTGTTCTAGAAAACCTGTCCTCCATCTGGCCCCATTGTCCAGCTTTTACATCACACTTGATGCTGTCTTCCTGACATCTTGAGCAGGAGGGATGGCTCCACGTTCTGATGGAGGCAGTGATGGTGAGAACAGTAGCAGGCTTCTTTAGGGGAGGGCATCCTCTGTGGCAGGCACCGGCCGGCGAAAGGATTTTCTCACTCACTGTTGATCTCCTCGCAGCGCCCAGCATGGTAGATGCTCGGCCTGTTGGCGTGAAATGGTCCTCAGGTCCATTCTGACTCTTTCCATTGACGCGCGGTGAACACCAGGCCACAGCACGTTCAGGTGTGGCTGAGCTCCTGTTGGTGATACCGGGGCGGGCCTGAGTTGCGAACATCTTACTGAGCTGGCGGGATGGTGAGGAGGTGGTAGCAAGTGGGCAAAGACCCCCGTAGCCTTGCCGGTGGGAATGTTCTCTGCACACTCACAGCTGCGCTCCACTCACCCTGGTATCACCTCATCCTCTCTCCACTGTTGGTTCATTCAGTGAGCCCCTCTGGTACACTCAGGACATGTGCAGGTTGCCGACACAGGCCGACTGAGCTGGCTGCACTTCCTGGGGTTTGGGAGTAGCTCTGCTGGAATGGGTAAACCAAGGTTTGTGTATCTCCGAGGCAGGATCCTGTTGGAGGATTGAGTGACAGCAGCTTTGGCCGTGGCCTGACCATTCCTGGGCTGGAGGGAGCAGACAGAAATGGGACCCTAGCCCCGTCTGCCAGATAGGCGAGGGGAGCAGCGACCTGGGCCTCGGTCTGCTCCTTCCTGGAAAGTTCCCGTTCTAAGGAATTAAGCAAAAGCAGCCTCTCCGGTCATGCGGCCAGGGACACGTGGCCCACTCCAGAATCCCTCTCTAGGGGCCACCTTGATGTCCCCTGACCTGGGCGTTAAACTGCAGGCCCCCCGTTGGCACTGCTGACCACTTATCCGTGATCCAAACCAATAGCGGTGCCCATTCCACACCAAGTGTCAACTGTGCCCCTGGCCAGGCTACACACCTGACCGGACGAGATCATACTTCGTTCTCACACCAGCCCTCTCAGATGGACACTAGTACTCAACCCCTTCTTGGGATCATGAAGAGAGAGGGTGTCTGAGCTGTTCGCACTGTCCTAGCGGAGAGGCCAGGCTTCACCATAGAGTCATTGTGATGACTTGCGAAGTCCAAACGGTCCTAATGCCAACACCGCTGAAGTCAGAGAGAACTGACTGACTCGGAGTAATCTGGGAGGGGCGGGATTCAATTAGTGACAAGAAAATCAGGTCTTAATTACAGAAGTTTCTTTTTCTTAACTTCGAAGAAATACTATGGCTTTAGTCTGAGGATCCGCTAATCCTGTGTTGGCAATTAAATATCAATAATGGCCGGGGCCGGCTCATGGATTTCTTAAACACAACTGTGCTGCCAGTGTCTTGAGTGGCCCCCTTTCCCGAGGAGTTGAACTGTGCCTTCGCAGGGGCATCTGCACTCACTCCTCCCCCTCGGCAGACCCTTTCTTTCCCAACCTGTGATTGGGTGACCCAGGCCCAGCTCGCACGCCTGACCGTGTGGGTGCTGGTGGCATGTGGTGGAGAGCTCGGTCTCCGAGGGTGACAACGGACCCTGCTGGCACTGCCTCTGTGTGGCTTTCTCTCCCAAGTACCCTGCTCAGAAGTGGTCGTCATGGAAACATGTTTTTGTTTTGTCTTGGGCGGTGGAATGCTGTTTTATTACGGACACGTGGGAAGAGTGGAGCCCCCCCCCTGAAGAAAATGAGCAGAGCATGTGACTGAGCAAATTCGGGGCTGCTGCAGAGAGCTCGAGGCTGAGGATGAGGCGGGCCATGGGGCACCTCAGGGCGGCCCTGCCCACACCACCCCATTATTGTATCACATAAACAAGTGCGTCTGTCACATACCCCGGTGCTGATAGCCTCCTCAGTCCTGTCTCTGAGGGGACCCCACCTTCTCGATGAGAGTGCGCCCCCTCCCTCCCACCCACCCCTCACCCTGCCAGGTTCTTGGGTAGCGCTGGGAGCTGGTGCTGTGGGGGAGGGAATAAGGGTTCCTGGGGTTACTTGGTTTTCACAGCTCACAGGTTTTCTTGATTGCATGTTTTGTAGATCCACATTTTTATCCCTGTAGCTGTCATTTTTCTTGACCTGCTATTTCAGTCACTCAAAACAGTATTACTATATCGCGTTGGAATTTCTCGGGCTCTTCCTTCATGAAGTTTTCATCCACCTAGAGAGAATAATAGCTAATGATAAGAGTGGGGATCCGCAGCTCCTCAGCAGTGGGCAGGCTTGGCTGTCAGGACAGGGCCAACCAGCCCGAGCCCAGTGCTGGCCCTGCACCTGCTGCTGTCCCGAGTGCTTGCCGCTCCTCATCCAGTCAGGTCCTCGCCACCCTGGGGTGAATCAGTTTGGTCTCATTTTCACAGAAGAAGAACTGAGCATCACAAACGGGTTGTTCCTTACCTAAGATCCTACAATCCTAAGTGACAGAGTTGGATCTGAACCTAGATGGAGCAGAACCCAAACAGTTCTAGATTTTTTCAATCCTTAAAGTCCATGAAGTATTCAGATTTGCTGGTTTAATGGCCTGGTGCATTGACAGAATGCCATTTGAATGGCCTGCTAGGACCGTTCCCTCTGATGTGTGATTGGTATCTCCCATTCAGTGTGGCCCGAACAGATGATTCTCTTCATTGCCTATGGTCTCCCCCAAGCTGCTGTGACTCCATTCTGTACCCGGGGACTCAGAGCCCAAACCTCAAAGTCCTCTTGGACTTTTCATTTTCTCGCATTCTCTTCAGCCAATCCATTAGCAAGCCTTGTACTCTTCATCTCCAAACTGTAGCGTGATTTGACTACATACAGCTCATCACTGACACTCCCATGACACTGTTGCCACTGTAGTCTTGTCCCTGGGCCACTGCTCAGCCTCCTCACTGGTCTCTCTGTTTCCGGCACTGTTCCTTGGCATTGGTTGGTTCCTCACAAAGCAGCTGAGCAAACGTTTGGACACCTGTGCACTTCCCATCACCTGTAGAATGATGTCTAAAATCCTTACCCTGCTCCCCAGGTAGGTCTGCCATGATCTGGCTTCTTTTGAACCATATTTTACCATGTCTCTCTGTCCGTCTCTCTGTCTGGACACCTTGATGTGCATTTTTCCCCCTGGCATGCCGAACTTGTACCACATCAGGGATTTTGTGCATGCCATTCCCTCTACCTGAATACTCTTCCCCCAGAACTTCACAAGGCTGCCATTCTCTCATCATTCAGGTCTTAGCTGGAAGGTCCCCTCCTCTGAGAAGCCCTCCCTGGCCACCACACAACAGAACCAGCTTGACCATCACTTACTTTCTAGTCCATTGCTCTGCTTTCTTCAGACTGGTTACCTGTGTCTGCAATCATCTTATTTCACTTGTTCCTCCAGACTGTATGCTCCATGAAGGCAGGGACCATGTCTGTCTTGTTTCCTGCTTGGTTTCTAGAATAGTGTGTAACATATGGGAGGGGCTCAGTAAATATTTGTGAATGAAAGATTTGATGATAGAGTGAAGTATAGAGTTCTCAAAATGTGCTGGGTAGCTTCAGAGTGTAGCCCTGGGCTTCTTCCAGTCCAGAATCTTTTGGGGCTGGGAGATGATTCTGCCCTTCTGCCCACTGATGTGGATGACAATTTCTCTGGATTGACCTCTGGGAGCCTGGGGAGATAGGTAGAGCACAGAATCATGATACTAAACACAGAGATCCTATTGACTGCCCAGACACTGACACATACAGAGATGCATGTTTGAAAGAGACAGGAGAGCTGGTTGGGAGTGATCAGCACTGCATCCATCCATCTGTTCATTTTTCTCTCTTTCTGTTCATCAGGAATGAACTGGGTACTTGTTCCCCTCTGGGCACTGCAGATGTAAAAATATATTAAGTGAAGTCCCTGCCCTCATAGACTTCCCATCTCAGAAGGGGAGATGGAAAGTCCTGTGTTGTTAAGGGGCTTCATAAAGATGGATGTGTGTGCAGAGCACCGTGTGGGCACACAGGAGGGCACCATACCTCACCCGGGAAATGAGGGAGGGTCTCCTGAGGAGGTGATAGCTGAGCTGCATATGAGAAGTGTGAAGGATGTTGGCAGAGGTTGGAGTGAGCCCTTCAGGGGCTCTCCCTCCCTTCATACAACCATAGCAAGCTCCTACTCATCCTCCAGATCCTAGCTTTAGGTTACTCCCTCATGAATGCCTTCCCCGATGCCCTCTAGATGGTCAGGCCCCTTGTTAAACATCTCAACAAGACCAGCTACCTTTCATTCTTGGCATTCACCACAGTTAAAGCCTAATTTTGTATTTGTAAGGTTACTTCATTAATAACTCTCTCCCCCAGTAAACTGTGAGTAACTTAGATTAGGAACTACATTTATTTTTGGCTCACTGCTTCATCCCCAGCAGCTTACACAATGCCTCGCCCAGAGAACTGACTCAATAGACACTTGCCTGTTGAATGTAGGTGGGCTGGGAAGCAGGAGATATGAGGCCGGAGAGGTGAGCGGGGCACATTGTTAAGGTCTCCATGTGACCTCCTGATGGACTTGACAGTAGAATAATGGAAATGAAAGTTTATTGTTCTCTAAGGACTGATGTGATTGAGTACTTTGGGGACTCTTTTTTTTGTCATACTGGGTGGAATGGCTTTGTGAGCAAATGTAATCTAATGTAAAAAATCTCTAAGGACAAATGAACTCCCGTTTTTGGAGCTCTCAGTTCTGGAGAAAAGACTTCAGTTCACCATTTACTATTCCCGTATTTTCATGCCAGCCTTTGTGTCCAGCCCCGGGAATGACAGAGATGAACAATTCAGGGCCCCTCCCTGGTGGTGATCTACATTTGGAGGGGAGGGTTGATCTGTGACCCTCCAGCAGTGAGCAAACTTGGACTGCAGATACAGAGGAAGGCTCAGAGAGCCTGGGAGCCAGTGGGACCCAGAAATTAATGTAAACGTGGCTGTCCAAAGAACTGATATTTTTATTTGTTCTCACCTGGAAATCAAGACTTAAATGTAGAGGCTGCCAGTGGGCCCAAGTCTCAGTGGAGATGTGAACAGGCCCTTTCCAAGGACAGCCCGGGGCATGTACTTCTTGGTATTGATGCTTTTTATGAAGGAATTGTTTCTTAGCCTCACCTACAGCGAGGGTTTTATTATTTCCGTTTAATATAACCCTTGGGAGTGTCATCTTGTGCTGGCTTGGTGCTGTTTCTCTAGACTCGTTACTTCATATTCCTAACACCTTCTCCAGTGCCTGCAGCTAGTAGGCATTCAGTAAATGGTGGTGGAAGGAAGGAGTGGAGTAGAGAAGAGACAGTCCTTGAAAAGATAGAGGAAATGACTTACAGGCTACTGAGTTTGAAGGTGGAGTCCTCACACTCCTAAAGCAAACTGTTAGGTTTGTTAGATTCATCCGTGTACCCCATCTGGCCAACTCCACCATCCCTATCCCTTTGTGTCTCTGCTACCTTTTGCCTCTTGGCCACTGAACACGGAAAGTGGGAAGGGAACGTGTGGCCCAATTTCCATTGTTCCTGTGTTGCCTTTTCCCCGTGACTTGGCTCGGTTCCATGGCTGCATAAGCATGTAAGGAGTTGAAGGAGGAGGTAGACTGGGATCTGAAACTGAGCCAGAGAGCACTGCAAGAAAGAGAAACTGCTTCATGATGACAGGTGCCTGGGAGTCTCTGGAGAATCAAGTTGCTTCTTATCAAAGCCCCTTGCTTGAAAGCCCAGGGGAACAAAGGGATTTTCCTTTTACAAAATCTGCCTATTCTATTTGAGCCATGACCCTTTTTTCTCTTCCAACTTGGGCACTGTGGAGCACTTTGAGAGGTATTTCATGCTTTCAAGATGAAACTCTGCCTAGCATCTGAACTTGACTGATTCTGCACTTTCATTAACTTTAGACAGCAAAAATGCATGCTGTGTTCTGATCCTCATGCTTGGCTTTGCCTTGGGGGGATGTGGAGACAGGGTGGACATGGTGCCTGCCCTCTAGGAGTTGGCACTTTTAGCTGCCACTTACTTAGACTGGCTCCACTGAAGTGGAAGTTCAAATGTCCCCAAGCAGTCTGTATCTGTATGCAAGAGGCCTGCCATGCACATAGGGAGGAAGGCCTGGGTATGGCCAGAGACAGAGACCAACGGTTAAGATTCTTTCTTACAGGCCGGGACAACAGAGGTGCTCTGAGGTGGAGAACAGAGCTGGGATTCTTCTCCTTCTCCCATTGTGTTGTGACTCACGGATGTGTTTGTTGGCTAATTGCTTCTCTGTGAGAAGTTTGGAAATTACACAGCAATTTTGTTGACAAAAGGATGAACTTCAAATTGCTGTTTTGCAAGAAAAAATTGTTTTGTTCTTGAGGCAAGTTCAACCCTTTTTCATTGAAATAGAATCTTAAAACTTCAGCAGCTTGTCTCACGTGGGATTTGCACATTTTGTTAGAGAGAGTATCGCTTCCATTTCTGTTGTTCTAAGTGATGGGCCATTTCCAAGTTGACTCCATTTCTCCATGGATTCCCAACCAAGTCAGTGAGCGAAAAACAGCTAGCACCCAAGTGTTAGATCCAGTGCTTATATCCCAGCCGATTATTTTGGCGGTAGAATGCTCCAGCCTGCTGGTGGCCTCTGTCACATTCCTCCATCACCTCCTGGGTGTATTTCAGAAGGTGTCCTTCTTTTCCTTATTCCAGCTCAAACCATAGAGCCAGCTTTTTTTTTTGTTGACCACTAGGGTTAATGCATTCAATATGAGGTACAGGCTATTACTACAGTTTTGACTCTGGAAGCCTAAAGGCATTTCTACTTGCCTTCCCCAGCAGAGCTAACAATATTAGAAGAAGCTGTTGAGGTAGAGTGACTTTGAAGGTTTTTGGTTTTGTGTTCTTCCAGAGGGAGATTCAGAGGGAGTATCAAGGATTTGATGCTCATGAGCAGGGACAAGCAGGGAGGTGGGAAACCTGAAGGGGTGGTGATGGGCTGGCTCTGTCAGGAGTGGGCCTCTCATCCTCTCTCTGTTTTTGCATTTTTGTGCTAGCTCCTCATTTCTGTACTGCATAGTTCTCCAGTGCATCCTGCTGGCAAAGGTCACGGTGTTTTTCCTGGCCTCCTTTCCGGATATATAGCCTGTCCTTCTCCTCTGCTTGAACAGATACAGTAGCTTCTTGCTGTTCCTCATGACAAAAATGGGCTCTAGTTTGAATTCTAGGCCTCTTTCCTAATCTCGGTCTTTGCTCCTGGTCTCCCCCATGCCTTGTTCTTTCCATATCTTCAGAACCTTGCACCAAGTTGCTTGGCCACTGGGAAGATGTGTCACCACATGGGTTTGCTATCTTCCAGTTCCCACAGTGCTGAGGGTCACTGGCCATGGTCCACCATGTCGTTGTGGCCAATCTGGTATCATATGCTAGTGGATCCATTTGTTAATCTACTTGAAAACTCTTTGAGATCTTTGCTACTCCATTGTGAATCTCTTGATGTACAGTTTCTGCCAGAACAAAGGTGACTGACATGAAAAGCTAAGGACATCTGCAGGGTGGGGTTGACTCTGGGTAAGATGAGCGGCAGGAGGATTAGCAAACTTGCTCTACAAGGTCAATAGATTTGACATCCTGATATCACTCTTTTTATCTTTCTTCCTAAATACCTTGGAGCAAGCCAATCAGGAGATTTGTACCCCAAAGTAGAAACAAGCCCATTTGGAAGAGAGAGACTGTTCATCTTTCAACTCTGTGAGAGATTGCTGAGCAAATGAGAAGAGTACAGCCAACTCACATAGATTAAAACCAGTGGCAATAGAAAGTTAAATTTACCTAATGAGTACACAGGAGGTGAGCATGTGACTTCATGTTCATGACGTCGCTGTGAGACTGCGGTCACACCCATGGGCGGCTTTGTGGGAAGAGAAGATGTAGGCCCTCCTTGGACAGGAGACCACATCCGTTTTGAGGTAGAATATTCTTTTGGCAAATGAAGGCACAGCGTATTTGAGTTGGAGGGAAGCCTGGAACCTCACTAGTCTAGCCTCTCCTGGTCCCCACTCCCTGACGTCCACCAGTGTTTCCAAACGTGAAGACTGAGACCAGGAGAAGTCAGCTTATTGTCTAAGCAGAGACCAGAACCTGAGCCTCCTGACTTCCACTCAAGAGCTTTTCATCAGAGGGTGACAGATGCTTGTAGGCTCTAGGAAGCTGAGAGAAAACACATAGTTCAGTAGCCCCGTGTATAGAAATCCTGGGTGGAAAGTTCCCGTTAAATGGAGCTCCCCATGCTTTTTCCCTGGTTCACATGCTTATTTTGCTTTTCATGTCAATCACTCCCTCTTTTCCCTGCCTTCTTCCTGACCTCTTTCTGAGGTCTTTACTGTTCTCCCTCCCCTGAGGCTGGGGAACCATCTCCGGGCCCCTGAAAAATCCAGCTGATACTGTGCTTCTGACTCCAGCCCTGCCTGTGTGTCATGTCCCAGTGCTCCCCGGGTCCCCTGCCCTGCCAGCCGTGCCGTGCCATTCCTGGGACAGATGCTGCTAGTCACTGCTTCACAGAGAATTGAAAGCTCGAGCCCTCCCTGCTGTTCAGAGGCCCAAGGGTGTAGGAGTTTTGAGGGTGAGAGATCTTGAGGAGATAGCTCTTTTAGGTGAACCTGAGGATGTGAACAACAATGTTGATGATGGTAATAATGATGTAACAATAAAGATAAAAGAGCTCCTGCAGCCTGCAGAGGTGGCCGTCACCTCTAGGGAAGAAGTGAGGCCACTCAGTGACTCTTTCGTCTTCTGGTCCTGCTGCATTTACTCTGTTGGGAGGGGAAGAAAACCAGGCTGTGCACTGTTCCCGTCATCCTTCTCCTTGGGAAGCTTTGCCTGATGTAGCCTTATTGTATTGATTTAATTCATTTCCACAAATACCTACAAGGACTTCCCCAGCCACTGGGGGAATAACAGCTTGTTACATAATAGGAGCATTTGATCAGGACTCAGAAGACATTAGTCAAGTTTCAGCTTTCCTCTGTGTTATCCCAGTAACCTTGGACAAATCATATGATTTCTGAGTCTCGATTTCTTCATCCATCACATGAAGCTAATGATGAGAGAGGCAACGTGGTTGTCCTTGCTCAGTTTCTGTACCTAGGTGGTGGCTGGTTGGGGATGTTGAGCCCTGACATCTTGTAACCTTTGGGGTGGCTCATGGTGCCCCCGACCGAGAAAGCTTCTGGCTGGGGCCAAGTGTGAGTCATGGGGAGAGATGACAGAGAGGAGCAGAAGGAAGGAGCCAGAGTTCAGGAAACAGTTCTTTGCATCCTTTGTGGAGCTCAGGTGTCCTCAGCTGTCAGGCAGCAGGTTAATCCAGGGAGTGGGATGGGAAGATGCAGGGCCCTTAGTAGGAAAAGGAAGGAGGACCAGATGGGGAGTCCTGGAGCTCAACACTCCAAGAGCATTTTTCATTTCACTTGCCTTAAATATAACCACGCTTGAAGGGAGTGTTGTTGTTATTTTCAGTCTCCAGATGGGTGAACCAGACTCAATTAGTATGTGGTGACACTGGGATCAAGCTGAGGTCCGTCAACCTGGGAAGCCCATGGCCCCTAGCCCTGAACGGCACCGCTTTGTGGGAGCAGGACAGGGGAGGGGTTTTGTGCTGGTCAAATAGTGGTCTGATGCCATTTTCCACCCATCCGATTGGCCAATACCTGAAGCATCAAGCAGGCTTAGCAAGTGAGGATCAAAGCTAATTAGAACAAAACTCTATATTGGCCCCGTCATTTCTGTCATTCTCATCCACACCAGTAGAAATGGAACCAGGAGTGGACATGGCCATTTTCTTTCATGTGGGCGTGCACTTGGCTGTCAGGTTCGTCATTCCCTTTGGAAAGCAAGGTTCTTCCTCCCTGGTGCACAGAGTGAAAATGTTCTTAGCGGTGGCCAGGGCACAGGTCTCTTTCTGTAAACCATCTCCTCCCAGCCCTCTCTGTGATTGGCCCCCTCGCTCCTTCTGGTGTCAGAAAGCCAGCGGGGAGGCCGGCCAGCAGCTTTACACCCGGTACAGATGGCGAGTGGGATCATTTCCCTGGAGCTGAGCTGTTCGGGGAAATGTCACTTTCCTGCTCTTCCCTCTCAAGTGCCTCGGAGCTATGGTTTGTCATGGCCCTAAATTTAAATCTTGGTTTTTCCTTTCTAGTCACTTACGGGTCCTTTCTGATAGCTCCCCCATTCGGTCCATGTCACACATTGCTGTCCTTGGTTACCTGCCGCGTGTGTGTGTGCATGTGTGTGCGTGTGCGTGTGTGTGTTTGCATGCGGTGGGGTCAGGTAGGGGCAGTTCTGGATGACCTCACTGGTGCTGCTTAGGGAACCCTCGGATCTGTGACGTCCTTTTATGGTTTGTCACACTGGATGCTGAGAGTCCCTTCTGTTAGGATTGCATATTTGGTTGTCTTCTAGAAACATAGACATTTTATAATTTTTAAAAATGTTTCATTGCTTTGTTCTGGTAAAAACTGCAATAAATGCCGAATATTTGTGTGACTGTGGAACATCACGTGCTGTGTATAAATCCCTTGCCTTCTGCAGATGGTGGATCCCTGAAACGGCCCTTTACTTCACTGCAAGGATGAGCTTGTGGATCCAAAGGGAGAACATCCAGAGCCCGGGAAGTGGGGGTGGTCCCTGAGGGAGGGACTGGGTCACTGGGAAGCTGAAGAGAAATTTTGGAAGACATTGAAAAATCCAAGGTTTTCTTTTTGATAGAACCTCCTCTGTGGTCTTACAATGTCTTCAGCAGAACCTTCATTTTTCACTAATATTTCTTACAGGGGCCTTTTTGTTGGGGGATCAAAGTGACAAGGTCCTCTCTAATAGTGGCTTCTCTGTGTCCCCCTGGACTGGTTGCTTCAACTCACTTTCATCCCTCTGGTGTTTTCTGTGTCCCAGCAACATCCCGTGTACTGAGAGGAAGACTCAGAGGGGGAAGGTGAGCCTGTGCCCACCAGGACAGTCTGGAAGAGAGAAGACGTCTGTCACCTCACTGTGGCTCCAAGTTGACAGGAAATTGTGGGCAGTCCCTGGACTGCTGTGCAGCCTCTGGGGTGCGTCCTGCTGCTCAGTGCTACCATGATCAAGCAGAAGGGGTGAAGCCACCTCGTGGGATGGGGTTTATGGCATCTTCATGGATGACAAGTAAAATGACCCAGGCACTCCGGGCACAGTCTCCGAAGTAGAATGGAGGCGCCACAGCAGCTGCAGCCTCCTGAGTCCGCGTGGGGGTGAGAGTGGGTTTGGCAGAGGGAAACGAGCACTCCCCTGTGTCAGGCACCCGGCGGAGCCCTCACCATAATCCTGGCTAATCCTCACGGCTCAGGCAGGCAGGTGCCATAATTGTCCCCGTTTTACGTACTAGGAAACCGAACACCACAGAATTAAGTGACTGCTTCAGGTCAACGAGTGAGCAAGCAAGAGTTGATATTTGAGTCTGGGTTTGTCTTTCTCCAAACTCCTCACTCTTGACTCTTGTAGAATTCTTACGATGTCATTGTTTACTTCGGTCACGCTGGAGGGAAAGAAGCCGACAAGGTTCCCCAAAATGAAGGCTGGAAGAACGTCCATTCCTTCCATGGGCAGGCATATCCTAAACGTATCCCATGCTTTCCATCTCTCACTGAGCCCATGCTCTGTGTCTGGCCTCGTGCGGACCACTTTATTCACGTCATTTCATTTCGTGTTGATTTTTTTCCAATATCTGGCTTCCTTTTCTAGAATGTAACCCATTCGAGGACCACAGCCTTTCCCGTTTTGTTTACTGCTGTGTCCCTAGCAACTAGAGCATTGCCTGGCACACAGTAGGTGCTCAACAAAAGTGTCAGTTGAACAAATGGATTATAGCAGGCCACTGAGACTGGTGGTATGATTTCCTCCCTTTTAGAAATCAGGTAAGTCAGGAACAGGAGGGTTAGCTCACTTTCCCATAGCTCAGAAGTCTAGAGCCAGGGAGGATTTGAACTCAGGGTAGCTCATTCTAGAGCCTTTTCTCTAACCCCTCTGCTCTCCTGGGAGGTCACCGGTACACTTACAGTGGGTTTAAGTGGCTGATATCCTGGCTTTCCTGTGAACTTCACAAGTGGCATCCTCCCCAAGCAGCAGAGGGAAGGAGATAATTGAGGAGCTTAATTATCTGTGGCAGTGACATGATGGGGGTGACACGACGTGAGTGCTCGTTATTACTTCGCAGCGCAGGATCCCCCCAAATGGGAGGGATGCACACATTGCAACAGGCGCTGTGAGACAGGAGCTGTTCCATTTCATTCGTGGGGGTCCCCCCCAGAGCTTGGTGTTAGAGTGTTTGAAAAATCACTCAACTGTATGAAACACAAAGTATGCTCGATGGAGAGCAGCTAGCTTCCTGGAGATCACAGTTGGCCTTCCTTAATGAATTTTGGCCTGATTAACACAGGTTCTGGATTGACATCAAAATATGGGAGTAGAAATTTGGTAGGGGTGGGAGGAGACTAGTTTGAACTTGCTGACTTTGAAATCACAGGAAGGAAAGGCTTGTGTGAAGCCTGCAGCTGAGGACTATGTGCCTCGTGGGCTCCTGGATCTTGGAAGCGATATTGCTTTGCTCAGACCTCTGTAGACTGAGGCCCAGCCCACACTCTGCGGCTTTCCTGGCTCCATTCCCTGCCCAAGGACACCCGGTCAGGGTGGAAACCTAAGGCTGATCGACCCTCAGAAGCTGCACCAGCTTCTTCTCTTGTGTCTCATTTCCTTGGTACCTAGATGAGTGTCATGCATTGTCATCTAACCCACCCTTGAAGTCTTCACGGGACTTCGAGGGGCATTTTTGTCCCCGAATACCTGCCTTGTCATAGCTGGGTCTCTCTTCCTGACCCTCCTGTGTGGATCCTTGTCAGTTGCTTATCTAACCATCCTCACCCACCTGGTTGCCGTCGTGGCATGTCATCACAAGACTCAACTTTTTCTAAGTGCTGGACTTGTCTCTGCCCCCTCCGTCCCCATGGCTGACCTCCTGGATTTAGATCTAGATCTTCTTGTACATCCCAGCTGGTCTGGCTGGCTCATCTTTCATCAGATTCTAGGAGAAATGAGATGAGATCTGTTTTGGGGGGAAAACTGTGTAATCCCAAGAGGACAAATGACTGTCCGGTCCTCACCAGTTCCACAACTCAACTCCATCATCAGAGAACGAACTCTTGCAAGGGCGTTTTATTACTTAACTGTATTTTTCACAGAGGTGGTTCCAAGCAAAGAAAAGCCGCTTTGAGTTATATCACTTTTTTGTTCAGCACTACAGCGTCTTTCATCTCTAAGCAGTAAAATCAGGCAGTAATTCAAAGTTTAAGTTACTGTTTCCTTGAAAAAATATCACCTTCATCTTGTCGCATTTGGTCAAAAGTCTGCTTTGGCATTTTTGGTCCCCTCTACCCATGGGTTCATTTTTTTGACTCTTAGGAGCGTATGCAGGCTTTCTTCAGAAAGGTGTCTGGGGTTTATTCTTCTAGAGCAAGTAAAGGCGGAGAGAGAAAGAAATTGCCTAGAGCAGACACAAAGCGAGGTTGCCTGGCTGGTGATGTTTATCTCCCGTCAGGCCGTGGTGGGACGTTAATGGCTTTTTCTGACCTTGGGGAGTGTTAGCTTTGGAAACAATTGGTGGATTTGCTTAGCTGGCATCTGTTTTCTCATTCTGCAGAATGTCAGGGGCTGCTGGGGTGCGACATGGTCTCTTTATCACTCCAGAAATCTGCTGCCCTTTCCTTCTGCATTTCTTCTTCCTTATTGGTGAGGAGAGAGGGTTTTTATGCAGAGGCTCTAAGAGAGGTCCTCACCTGAGAAACCGTGAGTCATGAGAGCCTGCCTGGGCTCTGTGGTAGTGATGACAGACAGGGGACAGCATCAGGAAGATGGCCCGGGACCGCCCCTCAGAAGGCAGATCCATGGGGGTACTTTGGGACAGGAGGCGGCAAAGCCTCCGAAGGAGGATCAGAATGGAGAGGTGCTTCGCCATTGTCTCCGCTCCACAGATGAAGTACTTACGAGCCTGTGTTCTAAGGAGTTCAGAACCAGGAGAAGATTTGTTTGAAGCCACAGAAGAGGTCTTGGTTGTGTTGCTTTATGGAGGTTATGGATCTGATCCGGACTTCTGTTCGCTCTGAGCTTCCTTTTCATGAGTGACACGGTTATCCCTCCCACACCTCTGGGTGGCTGTGAAGTGCTCTATCCTGTATAGCCACTTAGAATGTCTGTGGTGGGGGCGCCTGGGTGGCTCAGTTAGTTAAGCATCCAACTCTTGATCTCAACTCAGGTTTTGATCTCAGGGTTGTGAGTTCAAGCCCCGTGTTGGTGGGTGTGGAACCTCTCTAAAAAAAAAAAAAAAAAAAAAGAAAGAAAAAAGAACATCTGTGGATATCTTCTTTCATTTCTCCAAGAAACTCATTTCTAATTTGGCGGTAGTTCTGGTAGAGCTTCGGGTGCTTATTTCCTATCTCATTCCTTGATTCTTTCCTTGAGCACATAGGGGCACCTGCTGTGTTCTGGGCACTGTTTGAGGTGCCTGAGATGCAGCAATGAATGCAAAGACCAGGCTCCCTGCTCTTGTGAGGTCCACATTGCCATGAGGCCATGACAAGAGCCCCACAGAGACACTTGGGAGAGACACCTCCTCTCTGCCTTTCCACACGCAGGACGCTGTAACTCAGTGCACGCTACCTCAACATATAGTCCGGGGAGAATTGTCCACGCGTGTGAGACTGGGCTTTCCTTGCAGGAGAGGCGTTCCTGCAGGCACCCTGGGCTGACCAGCAGGACCGCTGTTAGTACAGCTCTGAGCTTGCTAAACATCTTGACAAGGGACCATATAATGAACCCCTTCAGAGCACAAGCCTTAGGGTCAGATGGTTGGGTTTGAATTCGACCTCTGCAGCTTAGAATTGGCTTTCACTGGGCAAATGTTTCTGAGCCCCAGTTTCTTCATAGGTAAGTTGGCTGTTAGCAGAGTTCTTGTTGTATAGAGGCTGGGGTGAAAGTAAAGGGAGAAGGTGTAGGAAAAGCCTTTAGCACAATACCTTTTCCATGACTAGTTGCAGTGGACCTTAGGTATATTATGGAGACTTTGAAGCCATTTCTACCAGCACCATGGAGGCTATAGATGGACTTCGTGTTCGTAGCTTGACTCTGAGGGTTATGCACGTGTGCTACACAGAAGCCAGGCAGCCCAGCAGCTCGGTCATAAATGGGAAGGAAAGGCTAGGGGCCGTGAGGAGTGGCTGTGGGCCTGTGGAGGGGCAGTGGCATGGGTTGGAAATGTGCCTGGGGCCAGGGGCATCCTGGAGGAACATTGCCCAGGTGGGGAGGCTTCGGGTAGGAGGAGAGAGAGGCTGCCGTGCGAGAGGAGCATCAGAGTGGAGCAAGGCCTGGGGAGGGGAGCTGGGAGCCGCTGTGGAAGGACTAGGGCAGGGTTGTTGGAGAGGCAAGATCAGGACCAGAGGGGATGAGCCTCAGAAACAAGAACTGGAATTTAATCCGGGCATGTGAGGAAAATGTCTGCACTTGGGGATCTTTGGCCTGACTCCCCAATAAGCAGGGAGGATCAGATTGGGGAGGAGGGACTGGGCAGGTTTTGCATCTGGTGGACTGTGAGAACCTAGGTGCCATCCACGGGGCTGAGGAGCATCAAAACCTTGAGTTCATGGTGAGAGATCACCAACTTCATTTGGACAACTCGACTGCAGCTCAAGGCCCCCAGGCTGTGTGTGATTGCTTGGCAGGTAGTGAGACGTCTGGTCATCTGCCCAAGCGTCTATTAGTCCATCAGTGTTTTTTTTACTACCTGTTCTTCTTCAGATCTTTTTCTAGGTACTAAGCCTAAACAAGTGAACTACAGCATCGTCTTTGTGGAATCCGTAAGACAGACAGACAAGAAAGCAGTCACTGCAGTGCAGGGCAGCGTGCAGTGGAGGTGGGCACGGGCAGTGGGTGCCCTCGGGGAAACCGGCCATAGGATCCCCGGGGGTGCTGCAGACAAAGCAAGGCATCGAGGCGGACGGTGTCAAGGCGGGAGCATGAAGGGGCCGTTTAGGGGGCAGTGTGCCGGAGCAGAGCGAGCGTGTGTTGGGAAGAGAGGCAAAGGGACAAAGTTAGAGGGATACATGGGCTGTAGACCATCAGGGTCCTCTTCTGGGCTCACAGCTTCACGCTCATCTGAGGATGACAGGGGACGAGGAGTGGGTGTGAACTGGGGCAGAGAAGCACATGCGTTGGCCTTTCACAGGGATCCTTCAGGTGTGCAACAGCCACTGGAGGAATGGGAGCATGAAGGCGGGGTTCACAGGACTGGAGGCGTGAGCCGAGATTTATTGTCCACCATGTGCCGGGGTGCTGCCCGGCAGCAGGGATCCCCCAGTTACCCATTCTGTCCTGACAGCTGCAGGGGAGGGGGGGTGGCTTTATCTAGTACTAAGGAAAGGAAGACTTGGGCAGGTTCTGTGAATGGCTTAGACTCTCCTCCCTAGAAGGCAGTGGAGGCCCTGAATGCCGCATCCCCTTTCAGGCCTGCAGTGAGAGAGGCAGGCAGAGCCTGGGCCGAAAGCCTCTCCCCCTCCATCATCACAGCTGGAGAGGTGAGAGTCCTGATGGAAATTAGGTGCCGCCCTCACAGGGTGCCACCTCCTGTGAATGCTGTCTGTGAGGGAGTCTATCCCGGTGGTGGGGGGGGGGGCAGGTGGTCGGAGAGGTGGCTTCGAGTGGGCGGGGCACCTCCGAGGAAGCTGGGACAGCCGAAGAGACAGACATCCCAAGGGCATTTATAGCAGCAGAGACGTTTTTATTTTAAGCAGATGTCAGCTAGGAACATTCTCTTCCTTTCTCCTAGAGCTGCCTGAGCCCACACAGCCAGGCTGGGCGAGAGACTGTGAACGAGCCCCTGCTCCCAACCCACCTCCTGCACTGCCTGGAGTCTCTTCTGGAGGGTTGCTGCTTTTTCCTCTGCTTGCAGGACCACCCTCCTCCCCTTCTGCCATGCTTCCTCCACTGCTTGCTTTTCTTCCTCTCTTCTCCTTTCATTCTTTCCCCCCCTCTTCTGTAGAACGGGATGGCACTCCCTAACCTCCTAGAGTTGCTGGCAAGATGATGAATTTCAGCAAGCCCTCTCCACCCACTGGGAGCTGTGGGGCTTACGTCTGGCCCTAGGGTATGCGGGCATGAACAGCATCCAGTTGTCCAGTTCTTGCTCTTGAGAATGCTCTCAGGAACCTTTCCCTGTGGTGGGAGTCAGGTTCAGAGGCCTGATCTTGGAGCCCTCTCTGGCTGGGCCACTCTGGAATGCCAGCTCCTGAAAGCACTGTGCCCAGGAGAGCCCCAGTATAATATCTGATGGTTACTCTGTGAGCCTGGAATCGCTGCAGGCCCTCGTGCCTCCAGGGCAGGTGAGCCTGGGTGCCATCAGCTTCCCGAACACAAAGGGAAGGCGCCCACCTAATGTTACTCAGTTCTGTGGACTAATCTGCTTGAGTTCTGCAAGTTTGCAACCATTTAAAGTGACTTTGGATAACATCACTAACACCAGTGCAGTTGACGAGCAAAGGTTTCATTTGGCCTAAGCTAGGGGAGAGCGATCAGCTGCCTTCCTTCCCTTCCTATAGCTCAGCATCATGGCAGCTTGCAGCAGAGGACTCCTTCCCTCCCGTTCTCCACTTCCCCAGACCTGGAGCCTTTCCCTCCCCCTCAATATCCTCTCCCTATACATTCAGCCATCCTGGGATGCCCGGAAAGACTTTGCCAGACCCCTCAGTGTCCAGAAGTCTGTGAGGCACTGCACACAGCAATGGACTAGGGAGAAGGTGAATGATCTGGATTAAAAAGGAAGTCTGCTATTTACTGGCCTTGTGACCTTGAGATAGTCCTTTGCTTCCTCGAGGTTTCACTTTCTCTATCTGCAAAATGAACCCACCCACGTCTGCTCTCACATAGTGTTATATAAAGTATATCCCATAAGTAAGTCAACATATGAAACACTTGCTGTGTGCTAGGGTCTAGACAAAGATGCATGTTTTCAGGGCGCCTGGGTGGCTCAGTCAGTTAAGCATCTGCCTTCAGCTCGGATGATGATGCTGGGGTCCTGGGATAGAGCCCTGTGTCAGGCTCCCTTCTTGGCGCGGAGCCTGCTTCTCCCTCTGCTGCTCCCCCTGCTTGTGCTCTCTCTTTCAAATAAATAAATAAAATCTTTAAAA
>NC_058409.1:28119947-28196525 GCF_002201575.2 Neomonachus schauinslandi | reverse complement strand
GGAAGCCTGCTTCTTCCTCTCCCACTCCCCCTGCTTGTGTTCCTGCTTTCGCTGTCTCTGTCTCTGTCAAATAAAAAAATAAATTAAATCTTAAAAAAAAAAAAAAGAAAGAAAGAAACACGTCGGGGTAAAGGAATGAGTGAACAAAAGCCACAGCCTATGTGCACATCCGAAGGCCTGTCTGGAGGGAAAACAGGAGCCAGGCCAGGAAGAGAGGGAGGTCTGAATCTGTTCTCACATCCAGGTGTCTGCCTGCCTCTTCAAATTCTAAGGAAATCAGTCTCATTCTACTTGGAGTCCTTTTCCTGTAGGGCTGGTAGGAAACTTGAACTCATTTTGTGTGTTTTGCCTCCTTCCTGGGGTCCTGTCACTCTTCAGAATTCTTAGTCACTCACCTGTGCACATAGGCTGTGGCTTTTGTTCACTCATTCCTTTACCCCGACGTGTTTCTTTCTTTCTTTTTTTTTTTTTTAAGATTTAATTTATTTTTTTATTTGACAGAGACAGAGACAGCGAAAGCAGGAACACAAGCAGGGGGAGTGGGAGAGGAAGAAGCAGGCTTCCCGCAGAGCAGGGAGCCCAATGTAGGACTCGATCCCAGGACCCTGGGACCATGACCTGAGCCGAAGGCAGCCGCTTAACAACTGAGCCACCCAGGCGCCCTCCCGACGTGTTTCTACTGAGCAACTGCTACAAGCCAGGGACTGTGCTGGGCACTTGGGGTATAGCAGTGAACAGAACAAAGATCCCTGTCCTCGTGGAACTTAAATTCTAGCAAGGGAGAGTGACAGGAAACAGTAAATAAAACAAGAAATCCATACAGTGTATTAGAACATGATGTGTATGTGTGTGTGTATGTACACACAGGAGAACGGTTTGTGTGTGTGTGGGTGTGTGTGTGTGTACGTACACACAGGAGAACGGTGTGAGAGGGTCAGGAGTGCTGGTTATGATCGTACAAGGGTGCTGAGAGAAGGCTTCATCGAGAAGGTGACACCTGAGCAAAGGCCTGAATTATACGAGGGGTCACAGGGAGGGACCTTTAACTGTCCCTGGGACCAGGGCTGCTTTGGATGTGGGGCTGTCTGCTGCTTCTGGGCCATGCATGGCCAGGCTACGTGGGGTCCCACCTCTCGTGGTGCAGCCCTGGCAGTTCTGGCTCTGTGGGCTCCCCAACAGACTGATAGGAAGCATGTCCTTCTGTGTCTGTGCCATCTCCCCCAAATCCTAGATAGAGAGGAAACCCCACAGAAATGGGAAATTTCACAACATGGTCCAGCCTTCAGAGGATCCCAGGCAGAGCAGACAGCAGGTAAAGTCCCAGAAGGGAGAAGCAGTGGAGGTGAGGCATGGAAGCGCCAGGCGGGTGAGGTTGGGGCGCATAAAACACGGACCAGGGACAGGGGAGTAGCGGCGATGAGCCTGGGGACCCTGTGGGGCAGGGCAGGCACCCCACGGGGCGGCTCTGATCACCAAGGTGGGGTCACTGCTGGATGCATGGCACGGAGGGTGCCACAAATCAAAGGCTGCAGGGGTTGGTCCCAAATTGCAGCATGTCCCTTGAACTCCTGCCCCTGGGGAGCTGACATCTTTTCCTTAGGCCCCCTCACGTGGAGCCTTGCCCTTTCCTTTGGCATTTCACGAGCAAGACGTTCCACTGGTCTTGTTGCACAAGTGAAGAGGAAACTGACGCAGCTTTGCCTCTAAACACAAACGTGTGACAACGTGTACTTGAACTGGACTGAAATTTGCCTCCTCGTTTGCTGAAGAGGGGTTTGCTAAATGGTTGACAAGCTGAAGAAGGTCAGGAGAAGGTAGGGGTGTTAGTTACTTAAGAGAATGACCTCAGGGGTGCCTGGGTGGCTCAGTTGGTTAAGCGACTGCCTTCAGCTCAGGTCATGATCCTGGAGTCCCGGGATCGAGTCCTGCATCGGGCTCCCTGCTGGCGGGGAGTCTGCTTCTCCCTCTGACCCTCCTCCCTCTCATGCTCTCTGTCTCTCATTCTCTCTCTCTCAAATAAATAAATAAAAAAATCTTTAAAAAAAAAAGAGAGAATGACCTCAGACAAGATGTGTGTCTTTATCCAGCCTGTTTCCTGTATGCACCACCAAAGAGTGTCTTGGCAAGATCTAAAATGCTGCCGTTCACTGCGCCTGTGTTGACCCTTCGCATTGCGGCCTTGCTTGCTTCTGTCTCCTAAGAAAATTTGTGCTCCAGAAAAATCTCAATCATAGGTTGAACAAATTCTTGCCGAAGGCCTGTTCTTCCTGCAGACCTTGGTCTACAGGATCCTCACTGCCCTCCAAGAGCTCGCCCCCTGGTGGGGAAGCGCAGGAGGACAAGTCATTGTGGTAGGCACCATGCCCACGCAGTCTATGACGAACAGTTCAGGGGAGCACATAGCCATGGTTGGCATGGTTTCCGGAAACATTTTCTCAGCACCACTGGGCAAAGCAAGTTACATTTATTTTTCTCCAGCTTTTGGTTCAATAATTTTTTAATTGAAGTATAATTAACGTACAGTGTTATATTAGTTTCAAGTGTATAATGGGATTCCGTAATTCCATACATTACTCAGGGCTCATCACGATAAGTGTACTTAGTCCCCTTCACCTATTTCACTCATCCTCTAGTGACCTTCCCCTGGTAACCTCCATTTTGTTCTCTGTATTTAGAGGTTTTTTTCTTTTTGTCTCTTTTTTTCATCATTTGTTCATTTTGTTTCTTAAATTCTATATACGAGTGAAATTATATGGTATTTCCCTTTCTCTGCTGACTTATTTCACTTAGCGTTAGACCCTCTTGGTCCACCTATCTTACAAATGGCAAGATCTCATTGTTTTTGTGGCTGAGTAATATTCCGTTGTGTGTGAGTAATATTCCGATACCACCGAATCTTCTTTATCCATTCATCTTTCAATGGACACTTGGGTTGCTTCCTTATTATGGCTATTGTAAATAACACTGCAAAAAACATGGTAACGCATGTACCTTTTCAAATTAGTGTTTTCCCTTTCTTTAGGTAACTACCCAATAGTGAATATACTGCATTGCATGGTAATTCTATCTTTAATTTTTTGAGGAACCTCCACACTGTTTTTTACAGTGGCTGTACCAATTTGCATTCCCACCAACATTTGGATATGTCTCCTCAGGCAAGGAAAATGAAAGCAAAATTAAACTATTGGGACTACACTAAAATAGAAAGCTTTCGCACAGCAAGGGAAACCATCAACAAAACAACACAGAGGTCTACTGAATGGGAGAAGATATGTGCAAATGGTATATCCAGTTATGGGTTAATATCCAAAATATATAAAGAACTCAGTACAACTCAACACCAAAAACCAATCCAATTGGAAAATGGGCAGAGGACCTGAATAGACATTTCTCCAAAGAAGACCTCCAGACGGCCAAGAGACACATGAAAAGATGCTCAACATCACTCATCATGATGGAAATGCAAATCAAAACCACAGTGAGCTATCACCACATACCTGTCGGAATGACTAGAATCAAAAAGACAAGAAATAACAAGTATTTGTGAGGATGTGGAGAAATTGGTTTAATAGTTATTAAATGTATGGAAGAATTTAAAAAACAAAGCGACGAGTACTTACATACCCCTCACCGAGATTTGGCAGTTGCGAACGTTTTGTGAAATTCACACCGTCTCTCTAACCTACATGCTTTCCCCCTTGAGCCATTGAGAAATAAATTATGGATGCTAAGACACCTCACCCCTAAGGAGACAGGCATCCTCCTGTATGACCACTTTCATAGGTATTATTACACCTAGGAGAACAATAACCCAGTAATGTCACGTAATGTGCAGCCCTCGTTAAAACCACAGCACTTTTTCCCAGAATGTCTTTTGCAACTTTTGTATAATTGTGGTTTTTCAAGATCTAGTCAAGCCTCACCCACTGCATTTGTTCTAGCTTTTTAATTTCTTCTAATCTAGAAGAGTGACACACACTCACCCCAGGGTTTTTTGGTTGTTTATTTTTTGAAAGTTCAGGCATTTATCTTATAAAATGTCTTCAATTTTGGACTTGTTCTCTAATGAATAGTTGGAGGGTGAGGCATTTTCGACCCCGATCTCTCGGAGGCACTACTGTGGAGTACTTCCTTGTGCAGGAGGTACATTAGCCAGTCCCACTCTGGGAATTTAGGAAAATAGGAATTTACTGTCTTACAGCCTTGCTGGTGCTACATTGGCCCCTCGGTCCCTGCATTAAGTTGTGCCTGCCATGTATTTTTATTGAAAATGTACATTTTCCTCATTTAATAATGAGGTGTGTGTTCTGTGGGTGGCACTTGGAGACCGTGTGATTGTCCTATTCCCCAATTCCTTTTACCCACGATTTCTAATAAACATCAAATGATCCTTTCCTGACTCAATTATTACATGGGGAGTTGCCAAATGATTTTCTATTTCTAGCATTCCTTCTCAATTTATTTAGCTGGCATTCTTCTGTAAAGACGAGTTTTTCCTTTCTCACATTTTTAGCAACTTGGTTTTAAGGTGTAAGGTTCTGCCTTCTTTGGAATCCTTAACTCAGAGCAATGTGTGCATGTGTGTGTGTGGGGGGGGGGGGGGGTAGGGGAGCCCTGAGTCACACACAGGCCTCCATGCATTCAGCTGCAATGGTCCCTTCCGCTCTCCCCCCTACTCCATCCTCTGTAGGCAGACGGCCTTCCTGGATGACTGTCAGGTACAGTCAGCATCTTCCACCTTGGAGCGTTTGCCTGGAATCCCCTTACCCCAGAGGGCTGCATGGCTTATTTAATTCTTTTTTCAGATGTCATCTTGCCGGATTGCCTCATCATCCCATGTAATATACCCTCCCCTCCCCATTATTCTCTCTTACTCTCCTTTGTGCTGTTTTACGGTCCTCATCAGCACCTGCCATATAAACTTCATGGCAACAGTGTTTTTTCCTTGTTGGTTTGGAGCTGGTACAGGGCCTGGCCCATAGTAGGTGCTCAGTAAATATTTGTTGGATGCAAGAAGGAACACACACATGAATGCATGTTTGGTAAAGCTCTGAATGAGCCCAAAGACCCTTCTTTTGTTTTTCTTCACTCCTCCTTTCACATGACCACAGGGACAGTCAAGCCCCAGACAGACAGACAGATGTTCTTCCGTCTGTCAGGAATAGCATGGGTAGCCAGCAGCTGCTCAGTTCCTGCCCGCTCATTAAAGCCAGCAGAGCCATGAGATTACCCACCCCCCGCTTCTTCAACATGATTTTGGGGGAATAAAAACAAATCAGAATTCATCAACTGTGAACAAAATTGTCAACTGTGAACTGTCAACAGTCTGGTTTAAAAATAGATGATTGGTTGATGAAATAGAGTGGAGAAAGCAATTTAAATAAAATGTTAAAAATAATACCCAAAGCATGCAAGGCAAAGCAAAGAGTGTGGGGTGGTGGAGAAACGTCCTCAGTGGAGACCTATGTGAGCAGTGAACCAGAGAGAGGTTATTAGTTTTGCTTTACAAATCACAGAAGAGAAAGATTTACTGGCCATTTGCAGTAACATTCACTCATTCCGACGTGTTGGTGTGTTATGCAAAATGGAAGGAAAGATTGGTTGGGAAATTTGCTAGCACAGTTATTCTTAAGTAGGTCAACATTTTGAATATTTCTGCCCATTTGCACAGTCTTTGGCTCCCTCCATCTTTTGCATTTCTGTGAGGACTGGGGAAGACATTTCTCTCCCAGCAGGTCAAGGGGTATAGAAGCTTCAGGAGGTTATATCCGTGTTTCTCTTTGTGTTTCTATGAATATGGATTCCAGTACAAAGTTTAAAAGTTGTTTAAAAGTTGTTGATTTCCCACTTTCCTCCTTTAAATACTTAGGGCTTATCATTTATTTCACTACTTGATCATAAAATCATTATAAAGTCTTGAATTTTTCATATTTCTGCACATGAGTCACAGTTGATAGTATTTGGCCAAGTTCTATATGTCCACCTGCCCAACATCCTAAAGTTGCTGTTCCAGGTTTTTTATTTGCTTTCACAGAGGACTGAGTCGTCTTGGCACAACGGTCTGTGTTCTATAAACCTAAGACGAGGCATTTCCATCCCTTAGAGACTGTCTCTCTTTTTTTTTTTTTTAAGATTTTATTTATTTATTTGACAGAGAGAGAGACAGCGAGAGAGGGAACACAAGCAGGGGGAGTGGGAGAGGGAGAAGCAGGCTTCCCGCCGAGCAGGGAGCCCGACATGGGACTCGATCCCAGGACCCTGGAATCATGACCTGAGCTGAAGGCAGACGCTTAATGACTGAGCCATCCAGGCGCCCCGAGACTGTCTCTTTTTAAACATCTGGGCAGAAGGTGTATTAGTTTGCCAGGGCTGCACTAACCACAACCTGGGCACCTCAAACAATAGGAATTGACTGTCTCACAGCCCTGGAGGTAGAAGTTGGAAGCCAAGGTGTGGGTGAGGTTGGTTCCTTCTGAGGCTGGGAGAAAGAATCTGTCTCCTGCCTTGTCCTTAGCTTCCCATAACCTCAGGCATTCTTTGTAGGTGGCTATCTTCTCCCTATGTCACTTTACTTCTCCATCTTCCCTCTACATGGGTTTGTCTCTGTGTCCAACTTTCCCCTTCTTATAAGCATGGCAGTCATAGTGGATTAGGACCCACGCTATTGAGCTCATTTTAAGTTGATTGTCTCCGTAAAGACCCTCTATAAAGTAAAGATACTGGGGGTTAGGACTTCCAAATATCTTTTGGGAGGGCTATAATTCAATACTAACACAAGGTGCAAAGTTGTCTCTTCTAGAGGGTAAGTGGGGGCCAGGGCGGTGGTGACTCCTCTCTGCTTAGACCCACTTCTGATACGGGTCAGGGTTGGCAGGACTCTCCCCAACAGGCCGCAGTGACCACCGGTCTTTACATTTGTTCAGTGTGTCACTTTCCCCTTTGGGTGGAGGAGCTCCTGGGCCTGCCTACAGCCTTGGCTCTTTGGGAGCTTGGAGTAACTGACCGGCTCTCGACTCTAAATCCAAAAAATTAATTTATACCTCTTTCCTCCTCTTCTCTCCCCACAATTTTTTCTAAAAAAAAAAAAATTTTATGGGTGTTCCTTTATCAGTTCCCAAGAATGCCATTTTGTAGTTGTTTTTAATTGTTTTGTTTTGTTTTGTTTGCTTTTCCCCCTCCAAGCCACAGACTCTAAGGCGTAGGCTCCCAGTCTACCCTGTTTAAGTTGGAGCTCTGCAGACACTGTTCTGAGACAGGTCACCAGAACCTGGCAGGTGCAGGTGGACGGCCTGCGTCCCTAGCATCTCTGGGGCAGGTGTGGAGGGAGCCAGTAAGTGCCACCCGAGCATGTCCCTGCTGCCAACAGATCACCATCAGTGATTTAGCCAGCGGGCACCTGCAGCTCTGAGCACTGTGGGAGAGAAGATGCAGCGATTCTGGAGGCTTTGTCATGTTGAAAAGGAACCAGTGCCCTCTCGCTGTGGTGTCGGGAGCCGCTTGGGTCTCCCTCCTCACGTCTCTGTAGGGAAGTCTGCACTCTCACGCTCCGGTCCTGCTGCCTCTTTGCCAGGGGAGGCTGCCCCTGTCCTGATAGGTGGGAGCCCAGTGTCTGCTGGGCCAGGAGCCTGTTCGTGGCATCGCCGCCCGGGAAAAGTACCGTGAGCTGCCTCTTTCTCTTGGCCCTGTTCTCTTGGTAGCCCTATGCCGAAGGGCCAGCATACCTGCTGAGTGTTTGCAGCATGGGTATGTGCACAGCGCAGGGCACACTTCTGCAGAGCCCAGCCGGCTCTGTGCGTTTCTCCCCGAACATCTGTGGCCTGCAGGTTGGGAGAAGGCGTTGGAGGCCGTTGCCCGGCGTGAAGGCCTCGGGCAGTGTGGCCCAGTCTAGCTAGAAGTGCTGTACTTTGGAAGTTACCTGGCCCCTGTGAGGAAGGCTGGTGCAGTGACCACCTTTCGGCCTCTGTAACTGTCCTTCCCTAGCAAGAGTCTGGGGGAGAGAGGGAAGGACTTAGTGAAGTGCTGTGGGAAGGGGACATGCGTGAGGTGCCCTGAGGAGCCCCCACCCCCCAGCAACAGTCCAGAACTCAGGCTCAGAGCCAGGGGTGCCTTCTTCCCTTGCCTGCAAGTGCCCACATGTGCTCTCATTTACTCCTCTTAGCGACAGTCCCTGGGAGGCATGGGTAGAGCTTGGTCGTCACTTTGATAGACGCATGTCAACTTTGTTTTATATTTTATCATGAAATATTTGATACATAAATGTAGATGTCTTATTTCTGTAAGTTGCCAAGCCCAACAAACAAAACCTCAGAATCTACCACTAAGCTTTGGGAAATAAACCACTCTCAGTTTTCACGGTGTTTTTCTGGGCTCCTGTCTGATGCCATCCTCCTGCCTCTGTCCCAGAGGTCGCCCCCGTCTTGGTATTTGTCACCCAACCCCCCATATATATTTACACATAGATATGTATCTCTAAATAGCGTGTGTTGAGCTTTATAAAAAAAATGGAATTCTAGTCCTTTGAGCTTCATTTAAATGCCACATACTGCCTTGGAAGATAAAAAGGCGGACCTGTGGCCTTGAAACATGGGTTTCCACTGGTGCAGATAAATCTTGTTTTCTCTGGTGGCATCTCCCCAGTGTCCTGGAGAAGGCCTGGCTGCCTCCACAGATTGCGACAGCAGCTGTCCACAAGAGGGGGTTCTGGGGCTGGCCAGGGAAGTGGAGTTACTAGAATTACAGTCCGCAGGGACGCTCAGACGATGCCAGGCCCCCCAGGGGAACGAGTGTTCTGGGCATCTAGGAAGCAGATGGACAAGATTCCGATTCCAGCGCTGCACGGGGGTGAGCAGGGAGACTGGAAGGCCAAGTGCTGGATGTGGAGCTCGCAGAGAGGACTCAGGCAGCAGGTGTGGGTCAAGGATGCTTCACTGGGAACATTCCCGAGCTCCAGCACCTGCATTCCTTGTGAGGGTGGGTGGTCGCTGCCGGGGACCACAACAGAGGCCTGGAGGAGCCCGGGGAGCACCACCACCTTCTGCCTGTATCTTTGAGCAAATGTTTGCTGAACACCTACTATGTGCCCGGGATAAGACAGTGACTTAGACTTTTTCCAGGTGATAAGGACCTCATGGTGTAGTCGGAAGTCAGTGCTGCTACCTTTGGATACGTTACGCTGTGCTTGCAGAGGATTCCCAAACATAAGTGGCTCATGGCAGCCAGCAACCATTACTTCCTGTGCATGTTGTGTATTCGCTCTGGGTTAGCTGCAGCTCTGGTCCTTGCCCTCCGCCCTCCCCTCCGGGCCCCAGGCCAGAGGATCAGCCCTTTTGTGGTTTATGTCGTATTTATAGTAGGGGGAACGGCAAGAGAGGTGATAAAAGTAAGCCGTGGTTCTTAAAACACCTGCTCAACCCTGGCCTGTCACGCCTACTCACAGTCCCCAGAGAGAGCAAGTCACGTGGCCAGGACTGATGTCCATGGGGAGGGGGGCCCACTCCCCCCCTCCCCCCTCCCCGGGGCGGTGAGCGGAGCAGAGATTCCTCTTTCAGGGAGGCCAGAGAATGTCTGGGAAGAGTATTACAGTCTGTCATAGATATGAACAGGCAATTCTGGTAACAGGAGGATAAGGCTTTAGAGTAAGTAATACTGTATTAAGTTTTGACTTTACAAAATAAATTTTCATATATAAATATATTGTTGCCCCTAAGTTAGCTTTGGGGATTCTGTTGAGAAAATAGTTTGAGAACTGAAGCAGGATTGTTTCCAGAGCAGTGGGGCGGAGGGAGGAGGCAGGACTGGCCACCGTGGTCTTCTCTCTAGCCCTGGGCACATGCATACAGGATTTAAGAAGAAGCTTCTTACACAGACAACCCCCTGCCCCCTTCCAGGCTTCCTCTTGGCGTGCGTTCCGTCCACCTGGCTGGCAGCAGGCCCATCCCATTCCTGTGGGGCTTTTTGTGCCACATTCCTCCATACACACGACTCCTGCCCACTTCACAGTCCTGGCCACATGGCTTTAGAGGGATGTGCTCTTTTGTGCCTCCTCAGGAAGTCTGTTGAGGTTGGAGGCCTGGGCTGTGGCTGCCTTTCCTCCAGTCCCCTCCACCCCTCCAGCCACACTGGGCACATACTAGACGCCTAACAAGTACGTACAAAAGGCAGTTGCATCGAAGGGAAGTCATCACCCCATAGGCTTGTCTTGTTGTGCTTTCTCCGTGAGGCTGGCTGCCGTGTGGGTGACAGTTGGAGTTACCCAGAGTGACTCCAGGATGTTTAGAGCCAGGTTTGAAGCACTCTTGCCCTCGGTTTGTAATCGGGACGGGGACTGAATAGCTCGGCCTTCTCGATGAGCCGGTATTCATCTGTCCTCAGGTGCGTTGCTTTGCAAATGCTAGTGGGCTTTTCAGAAGTATGCATTTGTGTTTTCCAAGGGCAAGGACTGTATTTCTATTTTTTCTTTTAAAAGATTCCCCATGGCCCCCCGATAAGAACCGCACACAAAGTGGATGCTTAGTAAATTTTGCCTGTCTCCTCTTCCTTGGAAACTCCACCAGATACAAACATGGTTCTGGGCCCGTGGGCCTTAGCAAAGGCTGATTACATGCAGGCCTGGATCCTGAGAATTGTGTAATTGGAAAAGGAATGAAGTGTCAGACAACTGAGATCCAGGCCAGTAGCAACCTGGGGTACCGTATGGGATGTCTGCTCTCTCAAGCCTGTGCACGTGGCAGGACCAGTGATGTGGGACCAGCAAGTGCCTAGCCCTGCGCTCAGACATGGTTTAGAATCCACCCTGAATGATCATCGTGATATTTTATGGGTTATTTAACTTGTCGGAGTCTGTTTCTTATCCCTTAGATGTCAGGATCCTAAAAATACTGTTAATTGTTGTACTCTTTTGCACCTATAAATAACATCCTTTCCGGCCTGTGTTCTGAATCCATTGAGACTTGACGATAAAAGTGGCAGAAAGAGTGAAACTGGCAGAAAGTGGCCAAAACACTACTAGTGTGGCTGATAAAGGATTGACAAGAAGAGATGCCGGCTTTTGGACTTCACCATTGAATCTGAGAATTAAATGGGTGCTTGCACCCAGTCCCAGGCTAGAGACACCCACAGGCATCCTCTGGGGAAACGACCGTGTAGCACTCAGGTTTGGGATAGTTGAAGCAAAAGCAGTCACTCCTTGCTTGTTCCAGATGGGTCGAGGCTGGGCCTCATATACACCATCCGGTGAGCTAACTAGGTGGTTACTCTGCCTCCATGCCCAGGGAGAGCGTGTGAGCAGCTGAGAGGGCCTAGGGTCACTGCATTGGGGCATAAGCACCCTATGTTAAGAGTAAGGAAACGGGGAGATGCCCTTCTGCTGTGGAGTGGGCCTTTGTGGACCCCTGGGACTCCGAGATGTTGTTTCAGATGAATACTTCTTCTTCTTTTTTTTTTTTTTTTTAAAGATTTTTTTTATTTATTTGAAGGAGAGAGAATGAGAGAGAGAGAGCACATGACAGCGGGGAGGGTCAGAGGGAGAAGCAGACTCCCTGCTGAGCGGGGAGCCCGATGCGGGACTCGATCCCGGGACTCCAGGATCATGACCTGAGCCGAAGGCAGTCGCTTAACCAACTGAGCCACCCAGGAGCCCCCAGATGAATACTTCTGTTAACAGGGTGCCTGGGTGGCTCAGATGATTGGGCGTCTGCCTTCAGCTCAGGTCGTGATCCCGGGACCCTGGGATTGGGTCCTGTGCGTCAGGCTCCCTGCTCCGTGGGAAGCCTGCTTCTCCCTCTGCCTCTCTCTCTCTCTCTCTCTGTCTGTCTCTCATGAATAAATAAATAAAATCTTTAAAAAAAAATACTTCTGTTAACAGTTACAGTTGCATTTATCATTGACTAAAGTAAGCACCACAGTGCTCTGCAGTGATCCTAGATGTTACCCCATGCATTTGGAAAGACATAAAAGGCCATTTCTTATTCAGCATTCTGCCATTCGGACCTTGACTTGAAATGTACTCCTTCCTTCTCTGTCTTTGCTCCCATGAGCCTATCTGGTTGGAGCGGCACTGGCCACTTCTTGGGGAAGCCATATGGGGGTCTGCTCAGCTGCATTCTTTTTTTATTCCCCCCTATTTATTTATTTATTATTTTGATGTAGTGTTCCATGATTCATTGTTTGTGTATAACACCCAGTGCTCCATTCAATACGTGCCTGCTTTAATACCCATCACAGGCTAACCCATCCCCCCACCCTCCTCCCCTCCAGAACCCTCAGTTTGTTTCTCAGAGTCCATAGTCTCTCATGGTTCGTCTCCCCCTCCGATTTCCCCCCCTTCGTTTTTCCCTTCCTACTATCTTCTTTTATTATTATTTTTTTTAACATATAATGTATTATTTGTTTCAGAGGTACAGGTCTGTGATTCATCAGTCTTACACAATTCACAGCGCTCACCGTAGCCCATACCCTCCCCAACGTTCATCACCCAGCCACCCCATCCCTCCCACCCCCCACCACTCCAGCAACCCTCAGTTTGTTTCCTGAGATTAAGAATCCCTCATATCAGTGAGATCATATGATACATGCCTTTCTCTGATTGACTTATTTCCCTTAGCATTGTATTCTCTAGTTCCATCCACGTTGTTGCAAACGGAAAGATTTCATTTTTTGATGGCTGCATAATATTCCATTGTATATATATACCACATCTTCTTTATCCATTCATCTGTTGATGGACAGATGGCTCTTTCCATAGTTTGGCTATTGTGGACATTGCTGCTATAAACATTGGGGTGCATGTACCCCTTCGGATCCCTACATTTGTATCTTTGGAGTAAATACCCAGTGGTGCAATTGCTGGGTCATAGGGTAGCTCTATTTTCAACTTTTTGAGGAACCTCCATACTGTTTTCCAGAGTGGCTGCACCAGCTTGCATTCCCACCAACAGTGTAGGACGGTTCCCCTTTCTCTGCATCCTCGCCAACATCTGTCGTTTCCTGACTTGTTAATTTTAGCCGTCTGAGGAGTGTGAGGTGGTATCTCATTGAGGTTTTGATTTGGATTTCCCTGATGCCGAGCGATGTTGAGCACTTCTTCATGTGTCTGTTGGCCATTTGGATGTCTTCTTTGGAGAAATGTCTGTTCATGTCTTCTGCCCATTTCTTGATTGGATTCTTTGTTCTTTGGGTGTTGAGTTTGATAAGTTCTTTATAGATTTTGGATACTAGCCCTTTATCTGATATGTCATTTGCAAATATCTTCTCCCATTCTATCGGTTGTCTTTTGGTTTTCTTGACTGTGTCCTTTTGCTCAGCTGCATTCTTAAAGCCTCTTCTGTCTCTCTTTTGCAGTGCAAGTTGGAGTTCCATGCTTGTTCCACTGGAAAAAGCCTCACCATCCTCTGTGACGGGCCCTGTCCATGCCTTCCGGAGCCTGAGCCACCAAAACACAAGACAGAAAAGAATGGTGAGTGGGGATTGCAGGAGACCCCCTAGAGGGAGGCTGACATGGCCAAGGTCTGCCCCCAATGCTAGGAAGCTGGCAGTTAACAAAGCTGTTTGAGCCCACACAGGGGGAAACGGAGGGACTTGGCAAGTACTCCAGCTTGTGTAGGGACTTGAAACTGAACTGCCTTCAGCTACCATTAAAAAGAAAAAGAAGAGCTAAGAGTCTTGGAAAATAATTCTATGAGACCAGGATATGCACTAGGTTCTTGCAGCAGTCATGTCGGCTGTGACATGAGAAGGGCAGGTTTGTTCGCGTCTCAGACCACGGCCTGCCTTGGGGTGCGTCTTGGTCTTCCTTGAACTTGAATCTCTAAGTCCTTTGAACTTCTCAAGGCCACGTTTCAAAACAGACTGCAGAGAGGTCACAACAGTGGAGAGTCTTCCACCCTCCAAAAGGCATTTCTTCATTAATATATTCTGCTCGGATTGCAGCATGGAGCCAGGGAACACACAGAAGGAGAAAAACTCTCCAGGGCCAGCTGTTTCTCTCCCATGGCTGAGAGGGGCAGGGAAGGTTGGCCTTATTCGGATGTTTCAGTGATGGAGAAAGTAAGGCTGTCCCTCTGGCCTTGGCTCGCTTTTGAGCCTTCCTTAATGAGAGCCAGGATGGAAGTTTGCATCTGCCTTCTGTGGGGCTGGGCTTTCTCCATGGTAGCTGCTGTTCCATGGAAAATGTTGCACGTTTCTGTGCGTGAATGAATGTGTGTGTGCGCGTGCACGCATGTCTCTTCTAAATGTCTTCTGTTGGTAATGGGAGAGGGTGATTAGGGTGTGTGCGTTCATGCATTCCCCTCTTCGTAGGTCGTATTGCCTTTTCCAGGGCACATAGGTGAAGATGCTTGAATGTGCCTTGTTCATGGCGGCGATCACAGGAATATTGTGTTAAGATGCTCTTCGGAAGGTCTGGCTGAGAATGTGGAAGGACCTTGTAAACCAGTGCTAGGGTCACAGCTAATCCCCATAAATTCCTCTTGATTAGCAAAAACCTGATCTCCCTGTGTTTGGGTCTGATTCATTTATATAATTGCAGTAAGAAATGTTCATTCATGTACATGTGCCCCCTTGGAGTATGGTCTGAAAACCTAAAGCCCTGTGGTGTGAAGAAACTACAAAACCCAGAAAATTCACTTCTGTCTGGGGATTTCTTAATAATCTGAGGAAGTTTCAATAGTCTCTGTTATTCTGGGTATATTATGTACTGTTTTTTTTTTTTTTTAAAGATTTATTTATTTATTTTGAGAGACCGAGAATGAGAGAGAGAGAGAGTACATGAGTGGGGGAGGGTCAGAGGGAGAAGCAGGCTCCTTGCTGAGCAGGGAGCCCGATGCGGGACTTGATCCCGGGACTCCGGGATCATGACCTGAGCCGAAGGCAGTCGCTTAACCAACTGAGCCACCCAGGCGCCCTATTATGTACTGGTTTTATTTACTTTTCTATTCGGAGGTGAGGAAGCCAAGCCAAGAAAGTCACCTCCACCATTTTGCCTGTGGTATCTCTACAAGGGGGTGAATTCACCTCTCCTCAGGGGCCCCAGATCTGCTCAGGCTTCCTGATTTGCCATGGTAAGGTAACAGACTGGTTTCATGGGAAGTCTCCACATGAAGTACAGTGCCTGTTTCTTTCTTCCTTCCTTCCTTCTTTCCTTTCCTTTCCTTCCTTTCCTTTCCTTCCTTTCCTTTCCTTTCCTTCCTTCCTTTCCTTTCCTTTCCTTCCTTCCTTCCTTCCTTCCTTCCTTCCTTCCTCCTTCTTTCTTCTTTCTTCTTCTTTCTTTTTCTTTCTTTTTCTTTCTTCTTCTTTCTTTTCTTTCTTTCTTCTTCTTCTTCTTCTTTTCTTCTTCTTCTTTCTTCTTCTTCTTTCTTCTTCTTCTTTCTTCTTCTTCTTTTTAAATAAACTTTATGCCCAACATGGCGCTTGAACCCCTGACTCGGCGATAAAGAGTAGTATGCTCTCCTGACTGAGCCTGCCAGGCACCCCAATGCTTATTTCTTAATGGTAGACTTGTCACACCTGATTAAATGAAATTCACTCTCAAATATGACACTCCAGGTATGGCCTTGCCTGTACCATGCATTTGTTTAATTATGTTCTGGTAAAAACTAGAACAGATTCTTACTGAACCTTCGCAAGTTACTGCATTGCCGTTAAACAACGAAGAGACTTAGAAAAGAGTATTGTTCGAGAATCCTGAAAGGTCAGTGAGAACAAGAATGCCATTTAAAAGTGTTTCATTTGAAAATATTTGAAAAAGCGTCAACTACTAGGTTAATAGTAAGAGATAAATCAGGAGGAATGCTAAGGGGCTCATATACCCATCAGAAATGATAACAATAAAAAAAGTAATAACAACAGTATTCCAAAACAAGTAATCCAAATTATATTTCCTTCATCAGTTCTTTTAGTCGTTTGTAATTATTTTTTGTTCCACTGGCTCGTGGGTCAGTGGTTTGCTTTTATGAAGTCCTCTGCCTCTGCATGGGAAGGAGCTCTGGAACTCCACACTGTGTCTCACATCATCTGGCACTTGTCTAAGAAATATCACCTTGGAAGCTTGCAATGATGAGTCTGTTACTTGAGGTATCGATCAGACTGGGTACAGTTCTTTGCCTGAGGCTCTGAGACTGTCCTCCTTGGTTTAAGACCCACTTTCTGGGCTGTGACTTACTGCGGAGTTTTTATACAGGCATGAGGAGGAAGCAGAAACTACGTGCTGATAAGACCGGGTGGCTGTAGTTAACTTACTACATATGCAACAACATCCTCATGGAGGAGACTATACTCCCCTATCAGGGTATAATGCTTAACTATTTAATACAGATTTGATCAATGTTCACCCTGGGGGATAAGAATATACTATGGGCAGTGAAGGCAGTGATAAGTCCCCGGGGTCATTATATGAAATGCAACATTGAACTTAGTAACATTTTACCTGGACACAGTGGAGGGAAGGCTGACCTTTTCCTTTGATTTGACAGTTCTTTCCATGAGGCTCTAACAAGCGTGGGGAGGGGGGATGGCGAAGGGGAAGGAGAGGGTGCAAGGGGGAGATCAGGGCCACAGAAAACTTGGGATATACTTCCATAATCTTTTAGTATCAAGAAAGACTGGTGAGGTTGCTCTCTCCAGCACTCTGTCCTTGGATCTGCTTGGCAGCCATTTCTATTTTATGCAGAGGGTATTTCCATAAAGCTTGCCCTGAATTGAATTTCCACTTGGTAGGAGAGCACAGGTCTTCTTTATCACTGGGGCTGTTCACCTGTCTGTGGTTTCACAAGCGCCTTATCCCTGCCTGGGACCCAGAGTTGGGTTGGAGAACAGGGAGAAGTGGTGAGCAGAAGCTTTCTTAGGGGCTCACCTGCCTCCACCTGTTCTTCTCCTTCCCAAAACGGTACTTCTTGTAGCCTCAACTTGGATCAGTGCTGGATGTGAGCGTCGAAGGTATGTGAGGGCAGGGTCTAGCACCTTGTCTTACGAATCTCAGAGCGTTCTACTTCTTCTAGCCTTTGATCTTTGAATTACAACATCTCTAGTTCTTGCAAATCAGAACTCTCTTGTCTCAGCTTTAAGTTTTAAGAGCATTTCTATGAAGTCAAAGCCAAGTGGTTGATTATTTGTTCTCTTGATTTTTTTTTTTTTATTGGCATCTCTCCTTTGATGTGGTCCCTGAAGACATCGTAGAGGGTGGGGTCATCCTTGAATACCTAGGAATATTTCCTCTCACCTTTCAATGATGTCATGACCTTTTAAATCTCTCATCTCTGTCAGGCTAGCCCCTAGAGTACAGAAAAGTGATTGTTTTATATATATATATATATATGACTGAAATCTCATCTTAAGCCTGGATTTCTGTGCTTTTTCTAAGAGTTTTCCAGAAAAGATTGGCCTCAAATTTCTCTTAGTATTTTCCAGTCCCCAGTAGCCAGCCCAGTTAGGAAGTCAGTTCTTGTATCTGACATGAATGCTTTAGCTTGGGGGGGTTACTTCTGCTTTTTCTTCAATCCTCAGTGAAGGATATGAGGCACTTGTTCCTTGATTTCTTCACAGTGGTTGAAAATCTAAGAGGAAAATAGAGTTTTCTTCCCATTAGAGTCGTCAGAATACATTTTTAAACCAGCCAACATTTCCCCCCTTTCTAGCCTGAGCCTGGCCCCTTCCTGCCTGTCCATCCCTTCTCTCAAACAACCCTCTCCACCCCTGACCTGGGCTTGGCAGCCTTATTCCGTCCAAAGGAGGGGTTTGAGGCTCCCTCGTTGCTGAGGTGAGAGTTTTGCAGCTGTAGGATATAACATCAGGAAAAGATGTCACTTCTCTTTTTCCATACCATGTTGAGGGGACCCTCGTGTTCCTGAAGATGCCTCCGGTTTCCTGTGAGGACCAAGGGATGGGGCCTCAGACCCCGCCCAGAGTGACTCTGTTTTTATGCTTTACCACGTTACATTGCCTCTGTAGGAAAAGAGTTGGACCACCGGGGATCTTTGTGCTGGTCCCATTTGCCAGCAGAGGAGCCCGACGGCTCAATGAGAGAGAGAACCTTCCCTGAGGTCAGACAGTGGGTGGGGATGGAGCCCTCATAGCCCATGCCTCCGGAGTCCCAGGCTAGTGCCTTTGTACAGCTGGAGGGTGGGGGGACCTCACTTGTCCAAATCTTGGAGTGTCAGCCGTCACGCAGAGAATGTCATGGTGGTCTCCACAAGCAGCAGTATTTTGAAGGCATTCTGCAGAATCTCTCCGCTTCCCTCCTCCTCTGTCTTTTGAGGAGGAAGTAGAGAGAACATCACTCTCTCTGAGCACAGCTCCTTCTTTGCTTCTGTTGGCACAGATTAGCTTTTGGAGAAGGGGGCTATGGGTCAGCGGGCGACCTGGAATGCTGGAGAAGGCTGTGATGCTGTCATCTGTTCCCAGCCTTGCAGGGGCTGGGAGGTAGGGGTGGCGGGGGGGTGTGGGCGGAGATTGGCTCAGGCCAGGGAGGAAAGGGGATGACAGGTCTATGCGGCAGGGCCATGCTGAAGAGGGAATAACAGCTTCCCGGCCTCTGAGCTATTTGAAACAGGGGAAAAATAGTCTGCAATGATTTTCTCTTCTCAAATGGTGATTACAACCCGAGGGCTAGATTCTGGGGGAAAAAAGTCCTGGGTTGACAGACGGTTGTCTAATTCCATTAGTTATCACAAGTGGAGTTGGGGGAAAGTGTTTAACTGAGAACAGGAGGTGGTGCCAAAGAGACGGGCTAAAGACTTCTTCCTAGCTGTAATGTCTCAGTGGAAAAATCCTACAAGAATCCTGCTGCAGAAGCTTCTAGCAAAATGGAGGTTTATCTTTGTATCCAGGAAAGAACATTTTTCTTTAATGCTTGTTGTGTAATAGGGAGAAGGCCTCGGGCTTGCAAACTTGCAATTTAAAAGTGGTTTGTCTTCACCTTCCCATATCCATCCAGCTTCCTTCACTTCTGTGCTTCACAATGGCCAGAAATTAAACATGTAAAGGAACATTTAATTTTTAGGGCCTTGCTCTTCTAAATGTCATGACCTAAGGGGGGAAAAAAAAAACTTAAATTGGCAACCGCAAAGAAGAGAAACTTACTAGTCAGGGCTCTTGGAGTAACTGCTGACTTTGGTTTTAAACTCAGGTTCTTCCACTTCTGTGAGTTCAGCTCTGCCAAAGTAGAGGTTCTTCTGGTCATTCGGAAGCCTATGGGGCAGCAACTAATGGGAGAGAGCTAAAGATACAAAGGGAGAGAAGGGTAAACTGAGGCAGAGGGTGGCCACAGTAGTAACTGGAGTCCAGAGAAGGGTCTGTGCTAGAAATTAGTGGCTTTGGAAGTTCGCCTAAATGGCACTCCTCTCTTGCCCTGATTTTTCTTTAAATTTATAAATTAATACATATTCTTTGAAATCTAAATGATTGGCAAAAGTGTCTCAGATTTCAGTTCTGTTAGCTTTTTGTTGTGTTTTTCCCATTATTTTCAATATACATATACTCATGGACTTGTTAAACTTTACTCATCCTAAATCAGGATTACATTCTATGTAATATTTTGTACCCTGCCACTTTTATATGTCATAAATATGTTTTCATCTAAGTACACAGATGTGTATTTGAGGGGGTGTGTCTATCCCCCTTCATCCTTCCCTCTAGCCAACCTGCCCACACCGCTCTCTTGAGCTCCAGACTTAACCATGTAATGATCACTCAGCATTTCCATTTGATGCCCGTGGGCATATCAGACTTCATGTCCAAAATCAAACCCCTGATCTTTGCCCCCAAACTGCTCCTTCCTCCTGCAGTATTTACTATCTTAATAAATGCCACCTCTGTATTTTGATTTGCTGAAGTGAAAAGGAAATCCTCTTTGTCTCACACACTATAATCACGTTGACTGCTTTCAAACAGATTTCCAAATATATCTGCTTCTTACCACCTCCACTGCCACTCCCCTAGTGGTCCAAGACATCGTCCTGTGATAAACTGCAGAGAGCCAAGCGTGCTTCCAGAGAGGAAGAGAAGAAAATGAGCGGGGAATGGCATGGGCTCGTCGCTCACCACCCCCCATCCTGGGCTCTTCTGGATAGCCCCACATTTCTGACCCAGCTCTTTAAAGATAAAAATTCATTTGTAATCTGTCCTGAAGTCGACTTTTCTTCCATTGCCCTGCTATCTATCAAAAAGAAAAGACAGCATTACAATAAAAAATAAATTGAGATTATAATCAGAAGAAAGCAAGGGGCTGCCACCCCACGGGCTGCCGGGGAAGGTGGGGCACCACAGGTGTGGTGAGAAGGGGTGAGCTCAGTTTCAACTGTAAACATAGAGTTCAGAACCTACAGCTGTTACGTCATTATCATTATTACCTCAGTGGTGATGATGCTGATTCTCTAAAAACTACAAATGGTGATTAGACATGAAGGAAGTAGGAATGTCGCCTTGATGATTTAACTCGAGGGATATGTAAGGACGGCAGATAAAGCACAGAATCAGCAGTCGGCTGCATATATGGTACTAGACATTCACATTGGTTGGGAGTGCAGCCAAAACAAAACAAAAACAGAACAGCCAGGCAATCTCTTCAGTCTGAGGAGACGGAGGAAAGAGACAGATGGAAATCATGATGGTGTCATGGCAGGTAAAAGCGTGTGTTCCTTTCTGAACCCCAGAACAGTAGACCCAAGGACCCCTCCTTGACAAGAAGGAGCTTTGCTGCCAGAGAGAAGGCAGACCTACTTACACACAGGGGTTCTGCTGGGAGATCTCATTATTTCAAGAACTCCAATGTGCTCCAGGGAGAGAGAACTTCAGAACCACAGAGGTGAAGTTCCGGGAAGCGCAGGCGCCGTGATCCTGGGCCGGAAGAGGTGATGAGGATGACCAGGGGGTCGTAGGAAAGAGAATTCTGGCTTTCAGATTTCCCAGGGATGCAGTAGCAGGTGGTGCTGGGGGCACATCTTTCATGCTGACTAACTTCTGTTGTGTAGACGGATCAGCGTAAAAAACCAGCACAGCCCTCCTCTTCCCTATCTGCCTGGTATCCCAGGAAGGCAGTTACACGGGCCTGTTGCCTCCTACCCCAGCCTCGAGGCCCCCAGTTTATTTTGGTCTCCTTGGCCTGGCTATGCTCTGTCTATGCTTGAGTCTCTTAAAGGGCTTTTTCCAGCAGGTCACATGTGGAGGTGGGGCAAGGCTAGCAATCGAGTGAGTCTTAAGGGTCCCACCCCAGCAAGGGATGTGAGCATAGCCCCCGTGTCAGAAATCACGTAGGCAGGGGATACTGATGTTGTGAAACCAGATTTAGAAGTTGGATGTCTAAGACCAGAGAATTAGTGCAGACAGGGGATTTGATCAGAATTCTGATCATGTACCAATGCACAGGGACAAGAAATATTCCCCAAAAATGACTTGCAAAAAATTACTTTAAGCCAAGTTAAAAAAAAAAAAAAAAAAAAGCCCTTCTTTTTATGAGGCTGTTAATCCTATGGAACTGTTCCCCTGAGAGGCATGACTGAGGCTGAAGAGATCTGGATTCCTGTCCCCACATCTCTTTACATTTTAGGATTTAGGAGACTCTGTCCTAAGGCAAGCTAATCCCCAGGGATTGTTCAGAGTGCTAGGACAGTTTTGGGGGGACAGCATTAGGTCCCCCTGCTCTATTGGCCTGATTGGTGTCGGGATCCCAGCCTGTGACCGAGTTCCTTCAGGGTGGGGATACCCCTGGCTGTCCCCAGGCTCCAGGACCTGGCATCTGCCCTTCTCCCAAACCTTCCTCCCCTGCCCCTGCGCCCACAGGTCTTAAAGGGTGGCTGCTGTGGGGTCTGTGATTCTGCACCTGGCAGTGTGTCCTCTCCACTTCTGCCCCAGCTTTCCCTACAGATGGTTCACTGCGGTGTGCACTGCGCCCAGCACAGAGCATCGGCTGGTGCAAGGCATAGATTAGGCCGCCTTCAGTCATTGTGGAATGAATGAATTGATGCAGTGTATAGACTATTGCAGTTTTCAAAGCACTTTCCCATACTTGAAAAGGTTGGGTATCATAGGTGAATTAGGTCCCTAGCCTGAGGAGGCTGGCTCAGTGAGCGCCAGCTGCCGGTTGGTGGCCTTCTTAGGTCAGTCATTCTGGGGCTTGGCCTCAGGCTGGAACCTAACTGCTGTGTGTGTTTCTGGCTCCTCTGGAATGGGGACAGATGGCATCATCCACACCAGCCCGAGGGCGGTCTTCTCTCTCCCTGTGTCCTGCCTCCCTGGCTTAGGCAAAGGGTGCAAGGTGTCTCTGGAAGCAAATATTTTTGCCTTGACGACAGAAGTGTAGTGTCCTTTGGAGTAGAACATTCTGTTCAGAGTTGACTCAGGCTCTCATGAGCACACAGAGAACATTTCTAGGCGAAGGAGGGAATATCTGGAACTAGCAAAAGTTTGTTCTCATTTGGATTGAGAGCTTCTAGTACAAGAATCATACAGATCTCTATGTTGTGAAGTAGCAGGATTAAATACTGATTATCTCTGTATCTCCTAGGAAGTGCCTGTTTGGGAAAGAAGTAGTGAACTGAAATAACACTGATCTGTGACTTCACATACCTTGCTTCTGGAGTCCTCTCAGGCCTATTTAAAATTAAAATTTAGGTGTGCCTGGGTGGCTCAAGCAGTTAAGGGTCTGACTCTTGCTTTTGGCTCAGGTCATGATCTCAGGGTCCTGGGATGGAGCCCCAGGTCGGGCTCCCTGCTCAGCGGGGAGTCTGCTTGTCTTCCTCTCCCTCTGCCCCTCCCCCTGCTCATGCTTGTTCTCTGTCTCTCTAAAATAAATAAATAAATCTCTAAAGATTTTTAAAAAAATAAAATCTAAAGCTTAAGGTTCCACTCTGATAGCTACTCTGTTTTGTTTTGTTTTCTAAAATTGAGGGCAGTGATTGAGTTTGGAGGTAGTGATCACATGTCTTCATCTGTCATCCATCCATCTGTTCATCTGTCTTTCCATCCATCTGTCCAGCCACCTGTGTGTCCACTCAGCTGCCCATCCATCCACCAATGACCCATCCACCATTTGTTAAATGCCTATTCTGTGCCCAGGTCCTTTGCTGTCTCTCTCCTAAGTGGGATGATAAGAACCCTTAACATCAGATACATCAATAACATGTTGTTTATGTGTCTTCATGTGGAGTTCACTTACGTCCCAAGGTGATAGTTGTCTAGAGCTAGGATGTTTCTATCTCTTTATGGATTTGGGTTTGTAAGTCTGGTACTCCAAAGGCTTTTTATTGCCTTCTGAGTACTTTGTTAGACTTTTGACCTACTGCTACCATAGTCTCGGGGGTCAGAAGAGCTAGACTTCATCTCACACAGTGAAGACAAGGAAGTTAACTTAAAACTATGGGCATACTGTTACATTTTGGAACCTTTGATATTACTGGCGTGTGTATGCACTAAATTGTGACCTCCTTGAAAGTGGGGATTATGACTGATTGATTTATCATTATATCCCCACCACAGGGTCTGTTCAATGAATGAACACAACTAAGTGTAAATATAAGTCTATAACGTATCTATTACACTTTTAGTTAGAGCAGTATTTAAATAAATAAATATCCAGGTTACACCGGGTCCCTTTCTACTGCCTGTCTGTTATGAGTTTCTGTTCATTCTACGTGTGGTAGAGACAGACCTCCTTCTTGGTTTACTCTGACACTTCTGATTGAGGTTGGCATCTAAAATCTCTGGGTTGTTTTCCCTAGTCTTTTTCTGTGATAACCCTAGCTGAATACTTGGCCCTTTGGAGTCCTGGTTTGTTGCCTCTTTGTCCATGAGCAGCAGGTAAGGGAGTGGTCACAGTCATGGTCACTAGCGTACCTACTGTCTTCCATTTTCCATAGAAGGTTGCTCTCCATCAGATCTCCCATGAGTCTTGAACTATGTATCTTCAAGTTTGGATGCAAACTCTACTCTGCTGCATTATTTGCCAATCAGGTACATATGATAAAATTTGCTGAAAGGCAAGTTGCATAATTGTTGTGTGCTACAGAAAGTGTGGGCTGTGGAGTCAGGCAGTTGTGGGTTTGAAGCACAGACCCAGGACTTAATAGCTGTGTGCATTTGGGCAAGCTACTTAATTTCTCTGAATCTCCATTTCCTTATCTGCAAAAGCAGAGAATAAGGGCTATTTGGGGAGGTTATTAGGAGAGTCAAGTGAATTTTTGGAGATAATTACGAAAGCAGCTGGTTCTAATAGGTGCTCCGTGGATATCAGTTTTCCATCTTCCATTAGGTAATGCACACACACGCACTCACACACACACATACCCCCCATGTATGTGAATAACTTGATCTGTTCTTTGTGCAGTTCGGTAACACACTGCCTTCCCAAAGACCTTGGGGTTCTAGAATCAGTCTTGCCAACATGTAGCAGATACTTTCAGCTGTCATTCCTGTACCGATTCAGTTCTGGTTTTGTTTGAGGACACGTGTGTCCAGCTATGTCCTAATTTTCCAGTCTCTCTTCAGCTAAGGGTGTGGCCCTTTGACTCAGTGCTACCCAATGCAACACAAACAAAGTCTTCTGGAGGTTTCTCTTTTTTTTTTTTTTTTTAAGATTTTATTTATTTATTTGAGACAGAGAGAATGAGAGACAGAGAGCATGAGAGGGAGGAGGGTCAGAGGGAGAAGCAGACTCCCTGCCGAGCAGGGAGCCCGATGCGGGACTTGATCCCGGGACTTCAGGATCATGACCTGAGCCGAAGGCAGTCGCTTAACCAACTGAGCCACCCAGGCGCCCTTCTGGAGGTTTCTGAGAAAGCTTTGGCATTCATGCACAACTGGTGCTGTCCCTCCTCCCTGCAGAGGCGTGTGAAGCTCGAGGAACCATTTTGTGACCGCAAGGCGAAAAGCTTGTGAATTAAAGTCTACCTATTGAGGATGACTGAGCAGAAACACGGGAAGAATGTGGGTCCCTGCTGAACCGACATCATCACTACTATCTGCCAACTTCTTATGTCACAGAGTAAAGCTCCATGAACTTACGCCACTGTTAATCAAGCTTTCTGTTACTTGCAGCTAAACACAGTTTCTAATCAACATAGAACACATTCCTTTTAAAGATCATTTGCGTTAAGATGGGCAATATTGGTGTGAGGCCAGGAGCTCCCAGGGAGTCAAGGACAATGCCATCTTGGTATCTGGGGAAGGGGAGACCTGAAATGGCCTCAGGAGCATCACTCAGAGTACAATGACATACTGCGAGTGTCTCAAAAGCATGTAGATCCCAGGACTGGGTGCAAGGGATTGGATTGGTTTGGAGTGGGAACCTCTGACCTGTAAGTGAACTATGGTCACATGTCAAGTGTTCCTTATCCCTTGCAAAGACTACTCATAGGGGAGCAGAAAGCATATTCTAAGGTGCAGACTAGTGAGGCATGTTGGACCAGAACACACTGTCTGTGGAGGTGAGCAGAAGGAACCCCCCAGACGGAGCAGATAGCTGTGTGCTCAAAGGCAGTAGACACATGCAGATTTTTTAGTAACATTAAAAAATTAAGAGGAGTTGCACATGTTTGTGTTTGAGAAATTCTGAAAAATACAAAGAATAAAATTACCCATAGTCTCCCAAATGGAGTATAATCACATACCACTTTAAAATATTCATTATTAGCTTAATACTTAATAGTATCCCCATATCATCAATTATTCTTTTAAAACCTGAGTTTTAATGACCATGTGGTATCTGATTCTATAAATGTACTGTATTTTTTATAACTAGTCCTCTCTTATTAACATTTAGCATCTCTCTGATTTTTCATTATTACAAACACTGCTTTTGTGAACATCATTGTGTATTAATTTTTCACGTATCTTAATTTTTTTCATAGGCTACATTCCAGGCAGTAGAATTTCTGGGTACAAAGATATGCAGTTTGTAACTCTTTGGTTGAATACTAGCAACATTTCTCCCAGAAAACATACACCATCAGCAGTGTATGAGAATACCTATTCAGAGGGTACTTACCAACTTTAAAGACTATGAATTTTAAAATAATTTTTTCATTGCATGGGTAAAGAAAAAAGGTACTTTCTTTAGTTAGAATTTAGCAGTACATAACCAACACTCCAGTGGTCAAATAACAGTGGTTTAAGCAAGAGAGGGTTTATTTCATTTTCCTACAAAGTAAATCAAGTAGTAGGATGTCCAGGGCTGGTGTGGGGCATCTAAATCATCAAGGACCCTTTTATCTTGTTGCCATGGCTACGTTAGCATGTAACCTCATGGGCCAGCATGTCTGCTAGAGCTCCAGCCATTTTGTCTGTAATCCAGTCAACATGGAAAAGGGAAGAACAAAGAACACACTACTTTACTTCTAGCAGACCTCTACGAATCCGGATGTAATCCTGCTTCCATCTCTGTGGCCGACTCAGTCTGCATTTGAGCTGAGTCTAGTCACGTGACCCTACCTAGATGCTGAGGAATGTAGACTTCTCAGCTCAAAAGCAACAAGCCCTCTAAAAATCAAAGTTCTTGTTACCAAAGAAAAGCAGAAGAATGGATCTTGGGAGGCAGTTACCTGACTCTGTCAGAGTTTGGTATTTTTTTTACTTCTTCGACGACAGTGCAGATTTAACTCTTATTTTTTTATATATATGAAAAAAAAATAGAGGCCATTTGTAATTCTTCTTTACGGATTGCCTGCTGTACCCTATGCTTTCCTTTTTAGGATGTGAGTCTTTTTCTTAGTAATTTGCAAGGTGATTGTTTTACATATTAAGGATATGAATACATCCTATATATTTCACATTTTTCTGCGATTTGTCATTTGCCTTTAATGGTGTTTTGTGATAGACTCGGGTTTTGATGTTTTCACCCAGTCAGGTCTATCATGCTTTTTCTTTTGGAGTTTCTGCCTTTGATGTATGTTTAGAAATCTCTCCCCAACTTGGAGGCCAGATAGAAAGTTCACCTATGTTTTCATTTTGTTCTTTCATGGCTTGAATTTTTCATGTTTGATGCATTAGGCCAGTGGCATTGGGACAGGAAGAAATAGTTGGTACCGTGAGCCAGTGTGGTTGAAGCTTTCAACGGGCAGTGCTCACTCTTACTCTGCATAATGGGCACTATTTCCTCTTCTCTGCCATTACACTTCATATCTTAGAAAGCTGTGTTCGTAACTCACTCATGGATTGTGACCGGGAGTTGAAAAAATACTGTTTTAATCCATCTAAAGCTTATTCAGAGGTGCATGCTGAGCAATGGAACTATGGGTTCTTTTTTGTTTGTTTGTTTTCATTTCTAAATAGCTAGTTTTTGTAATGATTTTTACTCTGTCATTCATCTTTTCATGTAACAAATTACTCTCTTTTTCAAAAAATGTTAATGGCTCTTCTTGCCTATTCTCCCAGATAATATTAGAAATCATTTTGAAAACTTGGAGAAGATGAGATTTAGATTGCATTTCAAAGTAATTTGAGATGAACTGATAACTTTACAGTTAAGTTGTTCCATCTGGAAACATGGCACATCTCTTGATCCAAATTTCCTTGGGAAAGGTCTGCAGTTTTCCTTTAATAGAGGCTCCTGTATTTCTCATTACATCTGTAGCTGGAAAGTTGATGTTTGTGACTGCTTTTTGTGAATGAAATCTGTTTTCTATTTTTGTTAAAATGATTATTTCTTTCAAATAGGAAGTCTCGATTCTCATAGTTTCTCATTTTATCATTTTGGATCTCTTCTATAGAAGACGATCTCCTCTCCTGTGTTGGCTATTCTATTTTAAAAGTAAGAGAATGGACCTTTGTTCATTGAAATCGCTCAAGGTCATGCATATAGCAAATGGCAGAGGCAGAATTTGAATCTAACTCCTAAGCCTGGGATTTTAATAAAGTACTTCATTCTATTCAGTATGTGTATGTTAAACTTCTTTATTTGTGTCTTACTCCTTTGGCTGGAACTTCCAGAACGGAGTAAATAATATTGCTTTACCAAGAAACCCGTAGTATGGTGACTTCATATTTTTCTGAGGCACAAATGTGAATCAGGGCTTGTGAAGGCCTTTGCCCTGTTTGTCCCTCTGGGATTGGTTTGGGGAAGTCCTCATACATCACTTGTGGAAGGGCCTCTCCTCACTTCCTTGGGTGCATTAATTTTTGGTCATTCTTCAGGTTTTGATCATTATGCACCTTAAAAAAAAAAAAAAAAACATTTTGAGTAGAGTTGACACACAATGTTACATTTTTTTCAGGTGTACAACATAGTGATTCCCCAAGTTTATACATGATGCTCAGCTCACCACCAGTGTGGCTGTTTGTCACTATACAATGCTATTAAAATATCACTGAGAATATTCCTTTTGCTGTGCCTTATACCCATGACTTACTCATTCCGTAACTAGTAGCCTATATCTCCCACTCCCATTCGCCCATTTTGCCTTCCGCACTCCCACCCCACACTCCCCATCGGTTTGTTCCCTTTATTTGTAGGTCTCATTCTGCTTTTTGTTTATTTATTCATTTGACCATTTTAGATTCCACGTATGAGTGAAATCATATGTATTTATCTTTCTCCGCCTCACTGATTTCACTTAGCATAATAACCTCTAAGGCCATCCATGTTGTCCTAAATGGCAAGATTTCACCCCTTTTTTGGCTCTGTAATATTCCAGTGTGTGTGTGTGTGTGTGTGCATGCATGTGTGCATGTCCATGCTTGTGTATTTATGTATGTATACCACATCTTCCTTACTCATTTATCAGTGGACACTTAGGTTGTAGAACCCTTGGGTACTTTGGTGGAAATGCAAACTGGTGTAGCCACTATGGAAGACAATATGGAGGGTCCTCAAAAAATTAAAAATAAAACTACCATATTATCCACTAATTCCACTCCTGGGTATTTACCCAAAGAAATTAAGACACTAATTTAAAAAGATATATGCATTCCTATGTTTATTGTGGCATTATTCATAATAGCCAAGATAGGAAAGATCACTATGCACCTGTTATTTTCAGCATTTGGTATCCAACAAAATTCTATTTTCTGAAGTCATTATTTTAATATTCTTGTTTTGTTTCATAAACTTTTTGTTTAGAAAAGTTTTAGATTTACAGAAATATTGCAGAGATAGTAGAGTTCCCATGCACCCTGCACCCATTTGCTCCTTACTGACATCTTTTTTTTTGGTATGGTACATTTGTCACAATTAATGGTCCAATGTTGATACATTATCATCAGTTAAAGTCCATATTCAGATTTCCTTAGTTTTTCCTAATTTCCTTTTTCTGTTCCACACTTTCAGCCATGATACTACGTACATCTCCTGAGGTTCCTCCTGGTTATGACATTTGCTTAGACTCTCCTTGTTTTTGATGACCTTGACCATTTTGTGGTGTACTGACCAGTTGTCTAGAATGTCCCTCAGTTGGGGTTTGTTTGATGTTTTTCTCATGATTAGACTGGGGTGACGGGTTTTGGAGAGGAAGACTATAGAGGTAGGGTGCTACCATCCCATCATATCAAGGGTACATGTTATCAACATGACTTAATGCTCTTCACGTGAACTTTGATCACCTGGCTGAGGTGCTCTTTGTCAGGTTTCTCCGCTGCTACTCTTTTCTTCCCTTCTCATACTGTCCTCTTTGGGTGGAAGGCACTTGGCAAAGCCCACATTTACAGAGTGTGGAGTTAATACTCCATCCCCTTGAGGATGGCGTGTTTACATAAATCATTGGGAATTCTTCTACACCAGAGATTTGTTTCTTCTTCCTGATTAATTCATTCAACCATTTATTTATGGACTCATAAGTATTTATTTTGTACTTGAGGTAATAATCCAGTACTAACTATTGAATTAGTCCAACCCTAAGATTTTGTTGTGCAGATTGTTTCAGCTTTGGATGTTGGAAGTTCTTTCTGTTGGCTTCCATGTCCCTTTGATATACTCTCATTGTAGTTTATTTTATTTACCTATTTTTGAGCACTTCTTTATTTTCCGGCCCTACCTGGTACCTCAGGCTCATCTTGTATATTCTTTATCCCCGCCATAGAATCCCAGCCACTTCTCCAAGTTGCCCTGGTTCCTTTTACCATAGAATGGTACGAGAAGCCAAGATTTGGGTATTTGGGTCCTAGGTGCGCTTGTTACTACTCTAATGATGCTTCTCTGCCCTTTCAGATGACAGAGCAAGGACATAGATGTGTGTATACTAATAAACTCACACATACACCTATAAATTCTATTACGAATCCATCATTATCTATATTAAGCTATATAGGAGTTTATACTCTTGTCTTCAATTCTAATCCATTAGCACATGGATCTTTCTAGCCTCCTCCCTTGTTTGTCTTTAAATTTCCACTCCAACAGTGAGAAACTTGGTTCCCAGCATCTGCCATCCCTTTACTTAATTCTTCCATTCCATTATGCTTGTAGAGCGGTATCAGAATTGTTAACTCCTACCTCTACAGGAAATGACTTTATCATTTAGAGCACTGTGTTTATGTATAGTTCTTTTGCCTTTAGTCGTATAGTCTCCACTCATTTCCAAAGCTACTCAGGTCAGCACCTCTGTCATCCAGATAGATTGATTTCTCACATTCTGCATTTCATCCTAGGATCTCCTGACTTGTAAATGATGTTCAAACATTTGCATACATTAAGATTCTCTGTGCTGCCGTGTTCTGTGGGTCATGACAAATTTATAGTGTCATATATCCACCCTTACAATATCATAAAGAATAGGTTCACAACTCTGAAAAAATTCCTTGTGCTTCACTTTTCAACTGTCCCCACTTCCCCACCTCACATCCCTGGGAACCACTGATCTGTTCACTATCTCTATGGTTTTGCCTTTTGTAGAATGTCCTATAAATGGAACCGTACCTTATGTAGCCCTTTTTATGAGCATTTTTCACTTAGCAGTATTCATGTAAGATTCAAACATATTTTAGTGGCTTGATAATCATTCCTTTTTATCACTGAATAGTATTCCATTATATGGAAATTTCGCCATTTCTTTATCCATTCACCTAAGAAGGACATCTTCACTGCTTCCAGTTTTTGCAATGATGAATAGAGCTGATACAAATATTCCAGTATAGCTTTTTTGAGTGTTGCCATAAATAATATTTCAAATTAATTGGGTAAATACCTAGGAGTTCTATCATTGGGTCACATGGTAAGATGTTTTTTTTTTTTTATTTTATTTATTTATTTTAGAGAGAGTGAGAGAGAGTGGGGGATGGGGGGAGGAGCAGAGGGAGAAGGACAAACAGACTCCCCACTGACCATGGAGCCCTGCACAGGGCTCGATCTCAAGACTCTGAGATCATGCCTGGAGTCGAAATCAAGAGTCGGACGCTCAACGGACTGAGCCACCCAGGCGCCCCAAGATGTTTAGATTTAAAAGAAATTGCCAAACTGTTTTCCTAGGTGGGGATACTATCTGTTATTCTTGCTAGCAGTAGAGTGTTGCTTTGCATCCTTGCCAGCAATTGGTATTGTCAGTTGTTGTTTTTGTTTTTTTTAAAAATTTTATTATGTTATGTTAGTCACCATACAATACATCATTAGTTTTTGATGTAGTGATCCACGATCCATTGTTTTCGTATAACACCCAGTGCTCCATGCAGTACGTGCCCTCCTTAATACCCATCACCGGGCTAACCCATCCCCCCTCCCCCCTCCCCTCTAAAACCCTGTTTGTTTCTCAGAGTCCATAGTCTCTCATGGTTCATCTCTCCCTCCAATTCCCCCCCTTCATTTTTCCCTTCTTTCTCCTAATGTTGTGGGGTTTTTTTTTAACTTTTATTTATTTTTTATTTTTTATTTTTTTTAAAGATTTTATTTATTTATTTGTGAGAGAATGAGAGAGAGCACATGAGAGGGGGAAGGGTCAGAGGGAGAAGCAGACCCCCTGCCGAGCAGGGAGCCCGATGCGGGACTCGATCCAGGGACTCCGGGATCATGACCTGAGCCGAAGGCAGTCGCTTAACCAACTGAGCCACCCAGGCGCCCTTTTTTTTTAACTTTTAGACATTCTAATAGGTTTGTGGTGGTGTGCCATTGTTTTAATTTGCATTTCCCTAAAGACAGCTGAGGTTGAGAATCTTTTCATATGGTTATTTTACATCTTACTCAGTGAGGTATCTCTTAAGATCTTTTGTGTATTTTTTTAATTGGGCTGTTTGTTTTCCTGTTGTTGAGTTTTAAGAGTATTTCTTTTTGGATACATGTTCTTTTTCAGATATGTGTTTGCAAATATTTTCTCCCAGGCTAATGTTTTGGTTCTCGTGACAGTGTTGTTCACAGAGCAGGAGTTTTTAATGTCAACAAAGTCCAACTCATCTTTGTTTTCATGGGTCATGCTTTTGGCATTATTTCTAAAAATTTATTACCAAACCCAAGGTCACATAGATTTTCTCCTCTCTTCTAGAAGTTTTATGGTTTTTCAATTTACTTTTTGGCATATCATCCACTTTAATTATGTGTTAAGGTATAAGGTCCCTGAATAGATTCATTCTTTGGCATTTGGACATATTGTTCCAGCACCATTCACTGAAAAGACTATCCTTTCTCCATTGAACCCAATCCGCTACCTTTGATCCTTTTGCAAAGTCAGCTGACTACGTTTGTATGGGTCCGCATCTCTTCTCTTCTGTTCACTGATGTGTTTGTTGACTTTCTCACCACCATCACACTATCTTAATTATTGTAGCCTTAGAGTAAATCTTGAAATGTGGTGGTTGGAACTCTCCTACTTTGTTTTTCTTCTTCAGTATTATAATGCTCTCTAAAATTTTTGTAATATAGAATATTTTTTAAAAAAGAAATAGGTTTGGTCCCCAGCCTTTATGCACAGAACACGTGCTTTGCCTGGGTCATGCAGTGCTGGCCAAGCATGTAGTGGGCCCTTGTTTGTCACTTGCTGATTTCCTGGAACCAGGCCAGTGTGGGGGAACCCTCCCCCCGCCTTGGCCAGAGTGGGAGGCCAGCGGATGGTCTGGCGTGGCCACCTCTGGGGGCTCTTATGTCTCAGAATTTCTTACTTGCAGTTCCCAGAAGAAAACTCATTCTTGGTGGAGATCATTCATGTGAAGAGATAGGAAGCAGTTTGTGATACTGATGGTTCTTAACCAAAAAGTCGAGATTTGAGCTAAACTGGAGCTCAGAACTAAGTGAGAATGAGAGTACCGACCACCGCACAGAGAAACCAGAAAGGCAGGTCATGAAACTGGTTTGGCTAAGGCTCCAGACAGTGTGAAGACTTCTACGGGTCACATTTATGCTCTGGTACTGATTTGGGACTTGGTGACTATCTCAGGAAGGGCATCCATCCCTTAGGCATTCTGTGGGTCTACATTTGCAGGATGTTCTTTCCCACCTGCCTTGCCTTGCGCCCAGATATGCTTGGAGGCTGTCTCTAGTATTTGTCTCCTCTCTGCAAGGCATATACATGCTCAGCGATGCATTTTCCAGCCAAAATGCAGTGCTGGGGCGAGGAGACATATGCCCAGTGTGGATTGGCAGCAGATGGAGCTCATCAGGATGCATTAGAACAGTTGTCCAAGCCCTTGTGAAGTGCTAGCCTGCTGTTAACACTGTCCTTCCCACCTCTTTGGATGCCTGGGCGGGCCCGCTTCAGCAGGAAGCCAGGTACTGATGGCCCTTTTGCTCCAGGCTCAGAGCCCATTCTCTGCTGGCACCACTGCCCAGCGGGCCCTGGGCCACTGCTGGACAGAGACAGAGCAGGGAGTCCAGTGCAGGAGGAACAACAGAAACCCAGGTAAAAAAAATCTAGCTGTGAATGACAGCTCCAGTTTAACCTTCAGGGAAGCTCTCTGAAAAGCCAGCCCTGGCAGACCCAAGCTAGCAGCTGGGTTTATTCCTTTTCAAGGCATCTAAGCAATGAGTGGGTTACACGTGGAGGCCTTTGGTCCTCCCCTAACCGGAGGAAGGCTGGCATGGGAGGGAAGCTGTTGCTTAGGTGATGCACCTGCCACCTGTGTCCCTGCGGATGTGCAGCATTGCCCTGGGTGTATGGGAGGCAGACGCCCAGATTCCCTTTGAGTGGGCTGCTCTTCTTCTCCTACAGGGCCCGCCCAATGTGGCGGCTCAGGAGAAGTCACCAGCAGTAGATGGTACATAGCCTAAATCATCCCCAGGGCCCCGATGCCAGGACCGTGCCTCCCTCTGGGCCATGGTTAACAAAGTCCTGCCTGCTGAAGGCGTGGGGCCTGTTGGTGGGGCTGAGGGCACCTTGTGCAGGCATGCTCTGGGTTTGGAGGGGAGCCAGAAGGATGGGAGACGAGGGCCTGTAATCTGAATTTGCATCTTCCAACTCGGGTCTTCTGCAAAGGCAGTGTGCGAGGTGGAATGACATCCTGGAGTCGTAAGCAAAATTCAAGCACCCCACCGGTCATCATCAGCATGGATGGGCACTGAGGTCCTCAGGGCGCAAGATTCATAATCTCTTTGTATGTACCTCAGATGTACCCCAGTCCTGCCAGGGCTCCTGGTGGGAGCACAGAGTCCCTCTTACAGAAGCCCTGGCTTGGCAGTCAGAAAAGCAGAGTCCTGGAATGTCCTGTTTCCATCTTCAGACAGATCTGTGTTCAATTCCGAAACCTACTCGTTGGTTGACTTTTAACAAACACTTGAAGCACTTTGAATTCATGTCTTCATTGGAGGAATGGGATCCTAATAATGACACCTCTTCATGGATTGTTCTGGGGTTTAAATGGAATAATCACTGAAGGCACTTGGAATAGGACCTGGTGTATAATGACCTCAAACTAAAAAAAATTGTTGTAAGTAAACCCTGCCCCCAATGTGGGGCTTGAACTCATGACCCCAAGATCAAGAGTCGCATGCTCTACCAAACTAAACCAGCCAGGTGCCCCATAATAACCTCATAATACATGCCATTGTTCCCACCACTGTCCTCCTCCTCATCATCATCTTTGTCATTATTGGCAGTAGGAAAGTTTATTGAAAAATATCCTTCCCATTCTCTATCATAAGAGCATTGCATTAAATCAAAATCACAAAACCCTCCTCGCTTCCAGATGCCTGCAGGAATATACATTGTACACACAGAGTTTCTGCTCTCATAAAACTCATACCTTCTAGGGGTGAAAACTCATAAACTTATTAAATCTCAATAATCATTATAAAAATAAGCAATGCCATATGTGGTTATTGATTGCTGAGAAAGCCAAAATAATGGTATTCATCTGTTTACAAACAGCCCTGACCCACAAGGTCTTCTCTTGGTTCACATCACTGTCAATCTGTGTCACAAAGATACCATTTCCCTGAAAGGTGGAGGAGAGCCAGAGAGGAGAGAGAGAAGCAAATCAGAGCTTCGGCAAATCTCACTGTTCTTCTGTTTTGGCATAAAGGAGATGGTCCCTTTCCTCTCTCCTGCCTTCTTCCTTCTCTACTTCTTGAATCTCCCCTTTTCCAGCCCTCCTTTCTTCACTCTCAAACCCCCAGTCGCTTGAAACCTTGGCACCCAGCAGATTTCTGCAGGGGGAGAAGGCAAGGGGCGGATTATGTCTACTATGATCTTCCTTTTCCTGGGCCTGCTTCTGCATGTCCTCTACCTGGTTCTTCCCTGCTGGATGCCTGCATTCTGTATCCACAGAGTTTCCATGGGGTCTCAGAGGTGCAGATTTCCCCTGAGACAGAGTAGTTGGACATCCAGTGACATCTTCCACGAGTCGTGGAGTTAGGTGACCTGAAGCGTGGATCTCAAGTAGCTGCTTCAGTGTCTTGCCTTCTCCTTTTCAGAAGTGGAGAGAATTAATTCAGTGGCTGTTCTTCCTTCAGCCCAGTCCTGAGGGCTTACCCCCAGTGTTTGCTGTAATAATTATACCCCCAGGAGGGATAGCTCCACCCCCAGGCAAGAGTACACCTCTCAGCCAGCTTGCAGGTAGGCAGAAATATCTGCTGGCCCTAATGCCTCATTTACCAAAGGCATTTTTCTGTTCTCTGACAAACCTGAATTGGCCTCCGCCACAAAGCCATTCATGTGATCATTAAAATATGTAAATGGTGGGGCACCTGGGTGGCTCAATTGGTTAAGCGTCTGCCTTCAACTCAGGTCATGATCCCAGGGTCCTGGGAGCCCCGCATTGGGCTCCCTGCTCAGTGGGGGTCTGCCTCTCCCTCTGCCCCTCCCCCGCTCATGTTCACACTCTCTCTTGCTCTCTCTCTCAAATAAATAAATCTTTAAAAAATATATGTAAATGGAGCTCCTTGCACTACTCCCCCAATGTGAGGGAGGCTAGCCCCTCTGGGTCACCTCTGCCTGATGAACTGTGCCGTGGCCTTCAGCTATCGGGTATAGGGGACTGGGGTTTCTGAAACTTCATTTGTATGTTTTATTATTTCCAATGCATATTTATACATCAGGAGAATTTTTGTTTTTTTTAGGTTGGGACCTCTGAGTTTAAGGAGCAAACCCCACCTCAAGAAATCTGCAGATGAGGTTGAGATATGTGCATGATGATCTTGCAAGCCCCTTGTCTTAGTTGGAGGGGGACAGTGAATGGTCCTCTACTTTTGTATACTAAACCACTTAGATGCTAGGGATTATCTGTTACAGTAGCTATCATTTCCCTATCAAGTACAGAAATTAATTCAGAGAGTGTTGATCGAGTACCTGTTAGGACGCAGGCATTGTGCTAAGTGCTAGGACCCTGCCTTAGCTGCGGCTACTGTAACAGAGTATTACAGACTGGGGGGCTTAAGCAGTAGGCATGTACTTCTCACAGTTCTGGAGGCTGGGAAGTCCAAAATCAAGGGGCCAGCGGGTTCTTTTGCCGGTGCAGGCCTTCTTGCTGGCCTGCAGACCGTGCCTTTTTGCTGTATTCTTACATCTCGGTGCAGAAAGATTGGACTCTGGTCTCTTCCTCTTCTCATAAGGACACTAATTCCATTATGGAAGCTCCACTTTCATGACCTCATCTCGACCTAATGACATTCCACAAGTCCCTTTTCTTAATACCATCCCACTGGGGGTTAGGATTTCAGCATGTGAATGGGGGTGGGGTGGGCACACACAGTCAGTCCCCACACCACAGACCCCAATAGCAAAGAATTAGCAGGACTGGTTTGCTGTTGAGGAGCTGATAATCCAGGGCAGCACTCAGCCAGCCAGCGTGCTGGGCACGTGGTACACCCATACGCACGTTGACCACAAGACGACAAGGGCTCTCTTTTTATGCATCTTCATGTCCCTGCTATCCATCTGCATGCATTCCCATGTCCAGTGTCTAGTAGCTGTTTGAAAATGTTGTCCATGATGGCTTGATGTTGACCAGAGGCTCCCGGCTCTTAGAGGAGGGATGTGGTCTCCTGTCTTTCCTCCTAAATAGGAGAGAAGGATGCCTTGCAAGCAGGTACACTGTCTGAAATCAGCTTTATTTTTTCATTGTCTCGTAGAAAAGGGAGCTTAAGCCTTTAATTGCTGTTCTTGGAGCCAGAGCACCTGCTGGTTCTAGCGGCTGCCTCCATTAGCATGTTCGCCTCTCCCAGGGCTGCCAGCCTGGTAATCTGAAAGGGAAATAAATTCTCTGGTTGGGGGTGGCGGGGCTCATTGTTGCTAACTGCTCGTGGTGTCTATCACTGTCTCACCTCTCCTTTTGAGGAGAGAAATCAATAGTATTTTAAATGTCTTGCTAAGTAAGTGTTTATGAAGCAGATTCCCTAGGGCTCAGCCCAGGGCAGCACTCAGTGCAGGCGAACTGCCTGGAGCAGGAAAAGCTGCTGTGCGGCTGAAGGGCCTCACTCCCACCCCATTCCTGCCTCTTCTCAGGAGGGGCCTGGGTTCTTGGAGCTGGCGGCTTGAATTGGCATGCTCGGAGGGTAACAAGGAAGGGCAGCGGTCAATCCATAATAGTTTCCTGGGAGCTGTTGAGTGCCAGGCACCACCCCTGTTTTCAAAGAACTCTCTGTGGGGCAGGAGATGGACGAATAGGTCATGACAGTGTGTGATGTGTCACACAATGGTAGGTGACAGACGGTGCTGAGGGAACACAGAGACGGAGCCTGGGGGCAAGGGGAAGGGGGAAGATGGGGGAGTCCAAGAGGGCTTTCCAGATGGGAGGGGAGAGTCTTCAGATTTCTTTTCTTTGATGACTCCTTACTGTTTTTCCAGAACTACTGATGGAGGCCAAACACATCAGTCGGGGCATGGCAGAATAGAAAAGCCTGGGACTCACTGATTAGCCCCTGCTCAGGGTTACTTACTGAATAAGAGTTTCTAGAAAATGTAATAATGTAGGCTCTTGCTGGTGCCCAGAGGGTATTAGGTCCCTTCCCTTCTAGAAAACAGGTGCACAACTCCTCAGCCTCTGTTCCTCAGCCTTTCTGTGGCTAGGGGCATGTGATTTCTTATATTAGCCCAGGTTTTTCTCCCATCCCACCTCACCCCCATGCTTCCCCACCGTAGCCCCCTTTTTGCCCTGCTCCACACTCTCCTCCTTACGGGGAACCTCCTGGGCCAAGCTGCACATCTGTTTTGATCCCTGGTTAACTCAGCATGGAGCCCCAGTGTGACACATAGAGGGCTTGCAAACAGAGAGAAAATGCAAGCCTGCTCACACCCTGCTGATTGGGCTTCCTGTTCCCATATTCCTCACCACCCCTGTTGGGCTTCGCCAGGAGAGAAGGAGAGCTGGGTGGGCACCATGGCTGACAAGTGGTCAGCAGACACATGCCCCCCCACCCCCACCCCAATCAGGCCCCAGCTTGGTTTAATTATGGTCCCAGGAAGACTTGGCTAAGATTCATGAATGTGATGAGGGAGAGCATGGGCTACGGTGACCTCAGGACCCTGCTCTCCTCCCATCCAGTGACAGGTGCTGGAAGGGCATGGTAAACAAGTCAGGCCAGCCGTGCAGGGCAGTAACCAGAGGCTCCCAAGAGCAGAAGCCCAGGTGAGCTTCTTCCCTGGTCGGGGCTTGCCACCCACTTACATTCGCTCTGTTCCAGGTTTGCCCTCCTTCTCCCCATCCGCCCGTACCTCTGGAGAAGGCGGTGGCTGCCACTGTGCCTTCTAAACAGGAGTCTGCTTGGAAGCACCTTCCTGGGTGGTGAGAAGATCCCGAGTCTTCCCGGGGGCTTCTCGGGTTCAGGCTGTTCGCACCGGCTGGTGGGCTTTGGCGGGTGGGCGGGCAGACGGCCAGCTCTGGTCCAGAGGCAGCCACTCTTACTCGGCTGCTCACTTCCTCCCTCTCTTCCTTGGCACAGGGGGAAAGCAAAAAAGGAGCCACAGCACAGACTCCTGCAGGAATAGTGCTCTTTTGGGCTGATTTAAATAGAGGTGCTAACTTGGGCAGTCCTCCGCATGCCAGGCCAAGGGTCTGTGGGCTCCTTATGGTCTCACTCGGAGGGAAGGAGGCCCATCTGTGGAAGAACTCAGTCGGTGGCGAGTCCCCAGCAGCGGGGTCTGCCCTTTCCCACCCCTGCCTACCCCAGCCTGTGCCCCCCTGCACCTGGACCCTCCGAACTGCCTGCCCATACCCTTCTGTGCTGATTTTCCTTAAGCCTTGTCAGATGGAGAGCACAGCTGCCCACCACGCACGCCCTTTGTCCATGCCAGGCTTGCCCTGGATGCCAGACCTGCAGGGCCCTTTTTTGACCATTGGTCCGTCATCACTGTGGGTTCCCCTAGCTGCATGTTGACTTCACTACAGCCTCCTAGTTAGCTCTGGGGTCCTTCCAACCCGGGTTCCATTCTTAGTTCTGTTATATCCAAGCTTTGTGCCTGAGCAAATCTTCTTCACCTCCCTGAGCCAACCTCACGTCTCTCCGCTGGGGTATAATGATAATGTGCAGCCCATGGGAGGCCTGACAAAACCCTGATGTTCACGTATGGCCTGGAACCTAGTAAATGCTCATCGTGCCGTCTGCCACAGGCATTGTTACCGTCAGCTGCCTGTAAGGATTTACAACCCTATAGCTCACTCAGTGGGATTGTAAGGAGTAATGGAGGCCATCTTGGTGAAGTGCTTCCGTCGATCTTACTCCGTAAGTGGTGGAGGTTCCCCTCGGTGCCAGGCAGTCTCACCATATTCTTTTTTTTTTTTTAAAGATTTTATTTATTTATTTGAGACAGAGAGAATGAGAGAGACAGAGAGCACATGAGAGGGGATAGGGTCAGAGGACGAAGCAGACTCCCTGCCGAGCAGGGAGCCCAATGCGGGACTCGATCCAGGGACTCCAGGATCATGACCTGAGCTGAAGGCCGTCGCTTAACCGACTGAGCCACCCAGGTGCCCAGTCTCACCATATTCTTGATGCTGTATTGAAAAGCCTGTTTTCTGTCTGTCTTCCTCCTTGAGAGCAGAACCTGTCTCCTTCTCCACTATCTCCCTGTCCCCACGCTGGGGCCTGGCACTCAGGAGTAGGCACTCAGCCGGCAAAGAACTCTATTCTCACAGGTCCCTCTAGTCACGAGGATCTGAGAGCTCAAGATCTCTAGCTGTCCTGTTAGCAGACTGGGAACTGGGGCCCCGGGGAGGATTCCCAGGCAGCCCATTAGCAAGCAGACACTCAGGGAGGACCTACTGTGCGCCAGGCCCTGAGGAACCGCAGATCGGTGAGGCAGTCCTCCCCGACAGAGCCTGCCGTGTCGCCATGGGAGGCCAGGCACTGTACTGGGAGCCCGGGTATCATAGTAAAAAAGAAAAGGTCTCTGCCCTCTTGGAGCTTACAGTCCAGCATGAGTGAGGACAGTCATGACACAGCTCTAGAGCACATCACATGATTAGGAGTGACATAAGCTTGTGAGAGAAGTAGTGAGGACAAGTACAAGGTGCTGTGACAGAGAAAGGTGGTAGCACCTGGCCTTGTCGGGTGTGGCCAGGGACTGAGGACTTCCATTAGGAAGTAGCATATGATCTGAGGTTGGAAGGATTAGTAGGTATTAAGGAGGCCAATGGAAAAAGGTCCCCTGGGGAGCCACCTTAATGCGTTTGGAGAGCTCTAAGCTTGCAAGGTGAGTCCCCAGGAATGAAGGAAGAGCGGATTGAGTGTGTAGGAAGAGCAGTCAAGGAAGGGCCTTTGTTTTCCCACCAAGCCCAGCCTGCGCCCTGCCTCTCTGCCTGCCCCCCTCCATTTGGCAGCTTCCCTTCCTCCTGCCATGTCTGTGCTGACATCATAGGGCTCAGCTGTTGGACTCGCCGCCCTTGGTGCCCATCCATCCCTCCTTGTCAGGAACAAGGAGAATTCCTTCATCCTGATGACCCTCCCTCTTCTTCTTTCCTGTTTTCCCTCCCTCGCTTCTTGTTCCTCTATCCTTTGTACTCAGGGAGGTCTTAGCCCCTGTCTTGACGTCTTGTAAGCCTCAAGCTTCTTGGTTCCTTGTGTGGAAGACACTTACTGCATCCCTTCCTGTCAGCTCACCCTTGTGAACGGCGACCTTTGGTCTTCAGGCCCACTGCAGCAATCCTGAGCCCCAAGTCCTGGGGTACGTTGAGTCTTATTCCTCCACAACTTCTCTGTGGAATTTGGGGATGTTGACCACCTCCTTCCTTTTGAAAATGCTTCTCCCTTAGCCTCTGCAGAATGCTGGGCTTCGCCACCTAACTACGTTGACTTCCCCTTCCTTGCTTTCCCCCTAGACCATGGCTTTCCCTACAGGACTAGTCCATGGCTTCTCCATTTCTGACCTGTCTTCCCCTTCTTCCACTGATACCATCTGAGTCCTTGTCCCCTCCACCTGCTACCCTGCAGAGCCTGCTCCCAGGGTCTCCTGCTTGTTCTTTCCTCCTTTCCACCCCCTGAACCCCACCTCCAGATGAATCTTTTAAAAACCACTACTTGGGGGTGCCTGGGTGGCTCAGTCGGTAAGCGTCTGCCTTCGGCTCAGGTCATGATCCCGGGTCCCTGGGATTGAGCCCCATATTGGGCTCCGTGCTCAGCAGGGTGTCTGCTTCTCCCTCTCCTGCTCCCCCTGCTTGTGTTCCCTCCCTCGCTGTCTCTGTCAAATAAATGAATAAAAAATCTTAAAAAAAATAAAAACCACTACTTGGTGAACAGCTGTATGTCCCTTTTGGTATAATCAGCTTCATAAATTCACTTTCCTCTCACCTTGTTCTGACATGTTTTGACTCTGGCTTATGTGGGTCCCAAGCCTTGGAATACTCTCTCCCTGTGTCAACGGACAAAGTGCCCCTGGGGGATGAAGGAGAGGGTGTTTCTCACTGCTGTTCACAGCTACCCAGCAAATATTTATCAAGCTCTTCTCACAGATTGGGCCCTCCAGAAATTTCTAGTGTGTTTTAGGACATGGACAGACATAGAGGAAGCTAGAAAAACGATTTCCTCCCCGGGGAGGTGATGATACATATGGATACACTCTGAGCTTCTCTTTGAGGATTCCCCCACAAGCTAGGCCCGTATTCAGGACAGTTGTTCATTGTTCTTAACACTCTCATTTTAACAGTTCCATTAGTTCCTGGGAGACACTTACTGCATCCCTTCCTGTGGTGATAAAGAGTTTTTCTGGTATGAAGCTAGCCCTTGAGAACGTGATGGTACCCAGATAGTACCTACCCTTTAAAATTAGCATTCACTAATGTGAATGTGGATTTTGTTAACGAAACTTCCTTTTAGCTCCGCAGTGGAGGCTGTGAGTGTTGTGAGTTTATTAAAGAGAATGCTTTAAAATGAGTCACCATGAAATAAGACCCAAAGCATGGCCCATCTTCTTGTAATTATGCCATGTATAATTTACCAGGAAGATTGTGCTTTCATGATTCTGGGGAAGAACGCTTACAAAACAAAACTCTTCATTACTATACATATTATAAATTTTAAAAAAATTCTTGGGGAAGAATTAGAATTAAAAACATTGTAGCGCCCAGCTTCTCCCAGTGGGGAGTATTTACATCTACAGAAATGGCATAATTGTATTTGCCACTTTCCAAGGCAGTTGGGTTAATATGAACTCCAAGAAGTTCACCGTGAGGTCTGACGAATTTTGGAAATTGGCACTGGTTAATCCACTTGGCAAATCCAGCCTTAGTGTAATGCAAAGAATTCTCATGAAGTGAGGGAACTGAGCGTGAGGCCTGACTCTGGAATTGAGTTAGGAGGAAGCAGCAGACACGTCATTTCACCTCTAGTCCCACTAGGGACTGTGCAGGTGTAAAGAAGAGAGTGAGGCTACGGTATGAGATCCCACAGGAGCTCTGGGGGCTATTGCCAGTTATGTTTGTGAGACACTATTTTCAAAATAGAATGATAGAATAATATATGGGGATTCCTTAACATAGAGAAAGGAAAATACACGTAAAATACAGAATGTGTGGACTGTGGTGAACAATATGGTTTTCTGGGTAGTGCTTTGAAACTTTGTTTTTTTGACTTTGTAATATACTGCAAACTTTCCCTGAATAATTTTTTTGAGAAATTGATTGTTGACAGCTGCATAGCATTCTGGTACATGATATATTTAACTAGTCTCTTGGTTTAAGTTGTTACTTCAGGTTTTTTTTTTCTTCTTGCTATTATAAATACCTCCTTCAAGAACAACCTTCTACATAAGTTTTTAAACACATCTTTGTTAGGATCAATGGTTATAATGAAATTAATAAGTAAAAGATAGAGATAGTTTTAGGTCTTTTCACCCATACTGCCAACTTACCTGCCGAATTAGGCTGTGCCAACTTATCCTCTGTCATACCAGCCACTTGCCAACATCCTTTCCAGTACTGAGTATTGTTTCAAAAGACACCGAGAAATCTTATTTTAACATTGCCCATTCGCTAGACCTCTCCCCACCTCCAAGTCAGTGTTTGGTTTTGTTTGTATTATTTTGATGATTAGTGAGGTAGAGCACCTTTTCTATTTGGCTATATATAGTTCTTCTTTCGTGAACTGCTGTTTATGTCCTTTGTATTTCAAGACCATGTTAAACAACTTGCATCTTGGGTTGAATTGCTGAGGCATAGTCATTAGTGGTTCATTAAGCTATGTTGAGTCATCTTGGCTCAGATCTATAAACTGGTCACTTGTCCAGCAATAAATGTTTGCTGAATAAATGCTAAATGAATCATAATGCCATATTTGGATGGCTGTGGGTCAGGAGCTAAAGGCTGTTGTCCCCAAGGTGGCAGAACATCACTTCCTCTATTCATCCATTCATCCATCACTGTGCCCAATTTGCTTTTAAGTGTGCCGGGGTTTTTTTTATTAGGCTTTAGTTCCTGTTCTCAAGAACTTCAGTCTAAAGGAGAATTTGCAATACAGTGTGATTTATTCACTGTACATGAATGCAGTAATTCTTTAAAGGAATTCCTTCACAACACAAGTCCATCTTTAAGAGGATGCATTTGACTCCTAGAAGGTGCACATGATTTCATGAACTAGCAGGAACTTCTTAGCTCACTTTATTTTGGTGGGCATGTGCACCTTTTTTTAAAAAAATGCTTCCTCTAGGAGGCTAATTTCAGCACCAAACATGTTAAATTCAGTTGGTAGACAACTAAATAAAACTTCCTCAAGCCCTTGAGTGGTTGGGTAAGGGCTCAATCTTACGACCCTGAGGTCATGACCTGAGCCGAAATCACTTCCCTTCCTATCCCTTGACCATCTGACCATCCCACTTCCTACCTTACGCAGCAGTATGGGATGTGAAACATGCCCCCAGGGATGACCTCCTCTCCAGCATATACATTATCTCTTAGTGTCCCCAGGGAGCAGCAGGAACCCTCCAGAACCTCTTGCTGCTTAAAGGTGCCACTGAATATGTTTGTGAACACACTGCAAGCCACCAGCACCATGTTGCCTTCTGGATTTACCAACATTCTCTGCTAGGTCCCGTATTCTGTCATTTAGAGTCAGCAAGTGATGGTCATATGAATTACGTTTCCTCCGAGACATAGCATTTTGCCCAGTGAGAGTATGGTTAGATGTTTTCTACTCTCTTTCACAACGGCTGGAGAACGTGCATCCTCCTGCTGTAATTGGCACTCACACAGCCCCTCACCTCTGTTCCTGGGAATGTAGCTTGCCTCCTACAGAGGAGATTCACAACTCTGACATGGGGACAAGTCTGCTGTGATAGCTGGAACTTCCAATGTGTCACACTCACCCTGACTTAAAGAGAGGAGCAAAGGAGGTAGAGGTACCCTGAGGCAGAAAATCCTCTCCCCCTCAGCCATAGCATTTTGGCCGGGGGCGGGGGGCGGGGCGCGGAGAGAAAGTTAGCTTCCTACATTTTGAAGGAGACAGGAGTTGGAAGGTGATAAGTTTATTCCAGCCATAGGGCTTCATAGACACCAACTCCACTTGTTGTCCACCCCGTGGTCCATCTCATCATCCTCTTATGTTCCTTGGCCAGTGGGCTTTTCAGCCGGTCAATCACACGTCTCCTTGAGGTTTAGCTCCTTGCCTGCTCATGTGCAAAGGAAAATGAGGGACACAGAGGGGCAGCGGGTGCTCGGACAGGAGGGGAGTCCCCAGCCAGCTAGACTGCTAATGGACCAACCTGGCTGTAATAGGGTTGATGAAAGAAGTGTCCCCGTGCCAGACAGACGAGTCTGTTAAAATGCCCTTCTACCTACACCGTTCAGTTAGTCTGGAGCTGGGCTCTCCAATATGACAGCTACTAGCCACATATGGCTATTAAAATGAACTAAGATTAAATAAAACCCAAAGTTAAATTCCTTGGTCACACTAGCCACGTTACCAGTGATCCACAGGCACGCTTGGCTAGTGGCTACTATTTGGCTACTGTGCTATTTCTGTGGTCACAGAAAGCTCTTTTGGCACCACTCCAGGGAGTTCTCATTGGCTCTACAAAGAGAATTCATCTTGGGGTTCCTTTAACACTAAAACATTTTTATAAGCATTGATTTTATATATAGCTGGCCTAGAGCTTTTGATGACTACATTTTTTGTGTAAATTGGGGCCTGTTTGTCTCTGAAGGCACTCTCTCTGTGGCACACACACCTTCCCACTAATAAAAGAATCCAGTTCAAAAGATAGAGCTTAAGGAGAAAATCTCCAGATTGCAAAGCAGGGTCCCAGAACCCCATGTCTCTCATTAGGCATTCTTGCCACTGGTACCTAGTCTGCACGGGATCCTTGTCCTGCAGGTAATCTGACTTCCAGACTGAGCCACCTGACTTGGAACTCTTCTGAAAATGTAATGACCCTAAAAATAAATGAATTTAATTTTTTTAGATTGAAGATTTTATTCATTCAATAGGTACCAGGCAGAGCCCCACCAGATTCTCTAGCACCTAACACGGGGCTTGGGACATAGTAGGCATTCAATAAATATCTATCAAATGAATGGATAAATGACTCATTCTAAAAAAGAGGTTGACTAAGCCATTCAGTCTGTTGTTTGCCTTTGCTCCCCATGAATTTTGTGGAGATGGTAGGCCCAGCTACTCCCACCACCAGCTGGGAGCCAGCTTTGGATTCATCCCAGTCTAGGTGTCGCAGGATTCTCAGGTCCATATAAGCTGGTTTCCTAGTTCCATACTTTAATGTAGTTGTATTAGATAAGTCTCCAGATAAAGAGAACCAGTAGGATGTGTGTATGTGTGCATGTGTATGTATGTATATGTATATATTATATAGAGAGAGAGATTGCTTGATTGGTTTTAAGGAATTAGCTTATGCACATGTCCAAAATCTGTCAGATAGGCCAGCGAACCAAAGCCAAGAGAAGTTGATGTTGCATTTTGAATCCAAAGACAGTTTGCTGGCAGAATTCCTTTTCTTTGGGGGCGGGGGCGGGCGGAGGTCAGTCTTTTTTTCTTGTCAAGTCTTCAACTAATAGGATGAGGCTCACCCACCTTATGGAGCACAATCTGCTTTACTCAGAGTTTACTGATTTAAATGTTAATTTATCTAAAAAAAAAATACTTCACAGAAATGTCTAGAATCATATTTGACCAAATACCTGGGTGCCATGGCCTATTCAAATTGACACATAAAATTAACCATTAGTAGACTTGTTGTATCTCCATGTGGTAGAACTGGGATGCTGATCCTGTCTGACACCATGAGCATGGATGTTCTCCCCTATGTGGTTTTTCATTTTTTGAGAGAGATTAAAGAGAGTGTGAGAGGTGGGAGGAGGGGAAAAGGGGGCTCAATCTTACGACCCTGAGATCATGACCTGAGCCGAAATCAAGAGTTGGACGTTCAACAGACTGAGCCACCCAGGCGCCCTCCCACTATGTGGTTTTTCACAGCCAGTCCTGCTCCCTCTTCTGTCCCACACGGAGGCTACATGACTTGGGCATGCGGAAATGCACCTCCTGCAGAGGTGTTTTTCTGCATTTCTTCCTTCTACTTAGCAGTGGCTTAAACATTCATCAAGCCTCCTTCTTCATTGGATTTTTATAGGTTACTCCTTGAGTCCACTTGTCCTTTGCTAGGTCAGTCTGAGTGGGGTGGGGGGGTCATCTACCCATCTTGCCTTCAGTAGTTTGTTCCTCCTGCAGATAGAAGGAAGCTCGAGACAGATTTGGATGGCAGCCTGGGTTCCACCACCTGTCAGCTCTGACCTCTGACCCTCAGTCCCCTCATCTGTAAAATGGGATAATAGTTGTTTCATGGCCACCTCTGCAGTCCTTTTTATTCAGTTTTGGCATTTCCTCTTGATCTGTTTGTCCTTGTTGCCTTGGAGGAAAGGAACTATATTTATTTATTTACCATACTGTCAGTAGAACAAAGTCCTTAGGATATAATAGATGCTCAAGAAATATCTGCAGAGTCAATGTGGAATGAATGAGTCAAAAGCAGGTGGTAGAGGCAGGAGCACTGGTATGCAGCAGACACTGTGAGTGTAGGCTCTTTCCCACTGCCATCCAGCTTGCTGGTAAGGTCTTCTTTCTAGGCCTGTCTCACCTGTGCTGCCTCTAGTCTTTACTGCACCTGCGTAGGAGAGGTGATTGATAGATCATGGCATTAGTGACTCTTGAATCTTTTTCTTCTCACCCCCTAGCTTTCTGGTTCTACTGTTCTCACATGCTGGGTGGCCTTCTTCCCGGGAATCGCATGGTGCTCTCGTGATAAATTAGTTTTCATCATGAAAGTGTCCAAATTGTGAGTAACGGTGGTGTAGATGGCAGGAAGCAGGACATTTTCTCCCATGATCTGCATGAATACCTTGTACATTTCTATGGGTCAGAGATTGGTGTGCCTTTTATTCCAAAAACCTCGTGAGATTTCATTAATGAATGAAGTTCCAGGATCCCAGCTTTAAATCAGTGTTGTATTGAACAAGAAATGAGCAGTCAATTGTAACTTTTTTCAGTAAACTGATGCCGTTTAGTGCTTATGGAATTTATCTGTCTGGCAGATCAGCAGCCGAACATAATTTTAATTACACCTGTCACCCTCGGCCGCACTTCCTCATTCTGTGCTAACCTTATCACGGGAGTGGTACCGGAGCTGCTGGATTCTGCTCAAAAGCCAGAGTTGGCTTTCTGCGTGACACTTGAATTTCAGAGAGAAGCTACCTTATTAATATAAAGTGACTTAATAGGAAGTACAAGCTGTTAGGTTGCGTGTCTAACGAAATCATCTGCAGACTTCTTGAAATAGCCAAGGATTCAAGTGTTAAAGTTAGCAAGGAGTGCTATATTGACATTTGCTAATTAGATCCAATTTCACCATGTAGCCTGCTATGGTTATGTGAGTTTTACTACCTTTATTTGCATTGTGCTATGGAAGCATGGCTTGCTAACGATACTCCGTGTGTTTGGGGGGGGCCATCTTTAGAGGAGCCAGGTTGGCCCTGCTCTCCTTCATTTCTCAGAGAGCAGAACGGGGTAAGGGATGGGGTATGAGCATCACTTAGGATGACAAAGGATCGGCATTTTTCTTCCTGTGTGTTACAATTAGGGTATTGAACACGTCTGGGCACCACACTACAGATGAAAGGGTGCCTTCCCGCCATCGGTAGACCAATCTGATTCTCATTTTCTGCACTGTTCTTCTAGACACTGTCTATATGTGAGTCACACTTTTCGTGTCAATTATTTCAGGGCGTGAGTTTTCTCTTGCAGACTTTTAAGGTACAGCCAACTATTAGTGAATCACCTCTTGCCCTCAACTCTGTCCTTAGTAGCTGTCGAGCAATGGCTCCTGGTGTTTCTCTTCAAGATGGCACCACAGAGCACATAGGCCCCTGGCCAGAGCCCAGTCCCTGCTCTCTGGTGGTGGCTGGTTGAGAGGGAAGCTAGCCCTTCTGTTTTTATGGAGTTCTACTCTTTAAGTTACCAAAATAAGTCACTTTCCTCCAAGTTAGTGACTGAGCGCTGTCAGTGCTTAGGAAGAACTTGCTAGGTGCCAGTCAAGGTTCTAAGCACTATACATGTTAACTCACTTAATTGAATCCTCGTAATAATGTTATGCAGTACTTAAGATTATCAGTTCTGTTCTTCAGATGAAAAAAAATGGAGGCACAGAGAACATAGAAGATCACAAAGCTAATGAGAGCCAGAGCTAGGATTGGAACTCAGGCTGCCAGGCTCCAGAGTCTGTGCCCTTAGTACTACACTGTGCCCCCTCTCCTGCTTGTTAGGCTTGGCTGTTGAGGAAGCATGACCAGTTTTCAGGAGTGGGAGAATAGAGAGAACTCTAAGATCAAAGTTGGACCAAATGGTCCCTCATGTGAGAGTCACAGACACAGCTGATGCCTTCCCAGCCGTTAAGCAGTGGAGAATTCTGTCCGTGGCTCATAAGGACGGCGGAGGTCTGGAAGAGAATGGGAGCCAGCCAAATGCCAGACCTAACCATAATCATGTCATCAGCTGGCCTTTATTGATTCCTGTTCACAGTGTATGCTCTGGTGATACGGGATTCCTTGTTTGAAAAACTTTGGGAAGTATAAGTTGATATGAGTCCCTAGTTTTTCACCTGGGAAAATTGAGGCTCACAGAAGTTAATCAAGCACACAGCTAGTTAGTGGCAAAGTTGCATTTTACATTGCGGGTTTCTGGCATCCATTTAATATTCTAGATCATCTTTCCTTCACTTGGAGGGAGCTTAACATCATAGTTTGTTCCAGTTACTCATTGCTTCGTAACAAACCACCCCAATTTGGATGACATACAATAACAATAAATGACTTATTGTTATTATCTGTCATGGTTCCTGGGGTTGACTGGGCTCAGCTGGCTAGTTAGCACTTGGGAGTCTCTCCTGTGGCTGGAGTCAGATGTGACTGGCGCTGGAATCATGTTGAACACGTTCTTATGTGTTGGCATTGATGCTGGATATCAGCTAGTACTTCAGCTGGGGCTGTTGGCTGGAACACCCATATGGTCTCTCTTAGGCTTCCTGAAGCTTAACAGCTGGATTCCAAGAGCAAGTGTACAGAAAGAGAGAAACTCAATCACATTTTATGAGCTACATTGAGAAGTCACAAAGCATCGCTCCTTCCATACTCTCTTGTTTGACAGAAAGCTCTAAGTTCAAGGAGAGGGAAGAGAGACTCCACTTTCCTTTGTGAGTTGTGTCCAGGTCATATTAAAAAGGAGGCATATGTTGTAGACCTGTTTGGAAAATACAGTTTGCCACGTAGCTTTTTCTAAAATATATTCTCTTCTTCTTCTAAAACTAAAACTTTCTCATCAAGCAACGATTTCTGTCGGCATAGATACTTCTCTTTAAACTCATCATGGATCCCAGCTCTTTTCTCAGTGAAACATTTGGGGTATCCGAAAAAATCAGTATACGTCTCAAGCAATACGAATCAACTGAAAATATTTTCTACTTCAAGCCCAAGCAAAGCATAAATAATTCAGACCAATTCCAATGATGGTAAATACAACCAGAATCATGTGTGGTATAACCACATTCCATTTTGGCATTTTCACAGAATGCTCCCTCATGGTTACCCATGTTGTTGCGACTAGGGTTAGGGAGAGACCTACATTTATGAATACACATTTTTCACTAGCATACTTACTGTTTTTTAATATTTAGAATTATTTGTATTTAACATGAAACAGTCATTTTTATCGATGAAACACATGAGAGGGATAAACAATACAAATATAGTACCGAGTATTGTAACGATACAAAGAACACCAGGGTATCCATCAGCAACAGTAGGAAATAGATCATTGCCTTAACTTTGAAGTCCCCTTGTGTCCTCCCCTCTCCTCCCCACTTGGAGATAACCATTATCCTGACTTCTGTGTTTACTGCTACATTAATTTTCTTTATAGTTTGGCATCTATTTGTATCCCATGATGATATTTTCTTTAGTTTTGCTCGCTTTAGAATGTCTTTGTTGTTGGCACCATACTCTGTTCATTCAGTGCTATATTCTTGAGATTTATGCATATAGCTGGATTTCAATCACATTCTCCGTAATATAGTATTCAGCATTGTAAACAATAACATATTCCACTGTTTGCACATTTATTTTCTGCATTTTTTCCATCATAAACAATGCTGATATTAACATTCTTATATATGTCTCCAGGAATACATGTACAAATGTTTTCCCAGGGCATATACCTAGGAATGAAATTGCTGACATATAACAAATGCTTGCTTTCAACTTTATTAGAAATGCCATGTCGTGTTTCACAGTGATTGTTCTATTTCTTTTTCTACCCTCAGTATACAGACATTCTGGTTACTTCACATTCCTGCCTGCCAGCACTTCTTTTCTGTATGCTTCTAAAAAAATTTTGCCAACCCAATGCATATGAAATGGTGTCTTATTGTGGTCTTCTTTGGCATTTAGGAATGCCTTTTCTTAGATTTATTGGTCATCCTGGCTTTCTCATTTGTTAAGTTCCTGTTCAAGTCTTTTGTCAGTTTTATATTGAAATGTCTTTTTCTTACTTATTTTTAGGAGTATTATTCTTCTGTTCTGGATACTAACTTTTTTCAGGTCTGTGCTCCAAATACCCTTTCCAGTTTGTAGGCTGCTGCTTTTTACTCTTTGTGGTTATCTTTTAATCCACAGAAATTGTTCATTCAGTACTGTCCAGTTTTTCAAACTTTCTGTGTTGTCGGCACTTTCCGGTCTTACTTAAAAATCCTTCCATGCCTTGAGGTCATAAGTATATTCTATTGAGGTTGTTTCTGAATGCCTTATACTGTCTTCTTTGGTATTTAAGTATCCACTATGCCTGCATTGACTTCTTTTTAAATTTAAATTCAATTAGCCAACATATAATACATCATTAGTTTTTGATGTAATGTTCAGTGATTCATTAGTTGCAGATAACACCCAGTGTTCATCACATCCCATGCCCTCCTTAATGCCCATCACCCAGGTACCCCAACCCCCCACCCACCTCCTCTTCTGCAACCCTCAGTTTGTTTCCCAGAGTCCAGAGTCTCTCATAGTTTGTCTCCCTTTCTGATTTCTTCCTATTCAGTTTTCCCTCCTTGTCCCTATGATCCTCTGTTCTATTCCTTATATTCCACATATGAGTGAAACCATATGATAATTGTCTTTCTCTGATTGATTTATTTCACGTAGCATAATACCCTCCAGTTCCATCCATGTCGATGTAAATGGTAGGTATTCATCCTTTCTGATGGCTGAGTAATATTCCATTGTATATATGAACCACATATTCTTCATCCATTCATCTGTTGAAGGACATCTCGGCTCCTTCCACAGTTTGGCTATTGTGGACATTGCTGCTATGAACATTGGGGTGCATATGCCCCTTCTTTGATTGACTTTTGTCTTATTAAGTGCATACATGTTTAGGAAGACTGCTTTCCTGGTGACATGAATGAACCTCTTGTCATTGTGTTTTGACTCTTTGTTTTCAGTAGTCCTTATTCTTTAAATTTTGATCATTAAGAATCCTGATGGTAAAATTCCCATACCTCTGATAATACAGCCACCTCAGCTCTCTTGGTTGGTATGAACCTAGTACACTTTTTCTTATCCTTTTGCTTTCAACCTTTTTTTTCCCCCCCCCAATCCTTTAGTTTTTGTCATCTCTTAATAGCAAATAGCGTGGTTTTATTTTTCATTCTGGGTCATAATCTTTAAAGCGTTCAGCCCATATATTTATGGTAATTCCACTCTCTTATTCATACATTCTACTTTTTATTTGTTTTGCCTTACCATGTTGCTTCTCTCCCTTTTTTTCTTTCTTTGGATTACTTTTTTCCTAATTTAAGGGTTTTTTGTGTGTGTCTATCACTTTTGAAACTAGTCACTCTTTTTCTGTTTTATTAGCAATGAATCCAGAAATTTTGGCATATGTACTTTACTTTTCGGAGCCTATACTTGTCTGGTACCTTTACCCTCCTCCCAGACAATACAAGGACGAACCTTAGAACACTTTTGCTCTGAGCTACCTGCTGTTGTTGGTGTGTGTTTGAGTTCTACATGCTTGTAACTTCCAAGCTGTTTTCATTGTCTTACACAGTTAACGTTGTTTAGTGTTACACACATAGTCGCCTCTCTCTCTGCCCACCGTCCCTTCTGCACCTCATAAGTTCAGTCTGGGGCTCACTTTCTTTCTTTCTTTCTTTCTTTCTTTCTTTCTTTTTTTTTTTTTCTTAAAGATTTTTATTCATTTATTTGAAAGAGAAGAGAACACAAGCAGGTGGAGGGGCAGAGGAAGAGGGAGAAGCAGGCTCCCTGCTGAGCAGAGAGCCTGACGTGGGACTCAATCCCAGGACCCTGGGATCATGACCTAAGCCGAAGGCAGACGCTTAACCAACTGAGCCACCCAGGCGCCCCGGTCACTTTCTTTCTGTCTAAAGTGTATCCCTGGGAAATTGCTGTCATGAGGGTCTGTGGGTGGCAAAGTTTCTCAGGTTTTGTCTGTCTTACAATGTATTTGTTTTCCTCTTTTTTTTTTTTTTAAAGATTTTATTTATTTATTTGACAGAGAGAGAGTACAAGCAGGCAGAGAGGCAGGCAGAGGGAAAGGGAGAAGCAGGCTCTCCGCTGAGCAGGGAGCCCGATGCGGGGCTCGATCCCAGGACCCTGGGATCATGACCTGAGCCGAAGGCAGACGCTTAACGACTGAGCCACCCAGGCGCCCCTATTTGTTTTCCTCTTATTCTAAGAATAACCTCAGCAAAAAGCAGTTATCAAACACACAGAAAATACTGAGTCACAGCGATGTTCGCACAGCCTTGTTGATGACACACAGAAACAAAAGAGCAAAAACCCTACGTGTCTGGTAGAAGGGGAGGGGCTTATCAGACAGATACATCCATCTGACATATTATATAATCATAAATTATGTTTTTAAAGATAATGAGGTGGCACAAGATCATGCTCACACACAGTCCTAAGTGAAAAAAAGCAATGTAACTAAATTCTATGTACAAGATGGTCCACCCACAAGGGCACCCTCAAAAAAGACTGAGGAAAATTAAAATTATTTGCTTCTCAGTTGCTGTAGTGCTAGCCTATTCTGATTTTTATTTTTATGCTTTTCAGTATTTTATACTTTCTGCAGAAGAAAGCCCAGCATTTATAATTAGAAGCCAGTTATTTATTTTTTTTAAATTACTCATAATCAAATGATGTTCAAGAAGATTGGATAATTTACACTCACTTTCCACCCCAGCAGCGTATGAGTCGCAGTTATATTTTTAATGTTTGCCAATTTTATAAGTATACCCTAGTATTTGTTATTTCCATTTCCATTTTTTTATTGGTATTGAAGTCAAATGCTTTGTGTGTGTTTATTGACCATTTGTATTTGTTCTTTCACTGAAGCATTTGTTCATACCCTTTGTCAGTTTTTCAGTTACATTCCTCATGATTTCCCTGTTGATTTGAAAGCACTCTTTATATATTAAGAATATTGAGCCTGCCTTTTTTCAGTGTTTTCCAACTTTTTTTTTTTTTAATATTGTTTATAGTGACTCAGGTTGTTTTTAATGTTTCATTTTAAAAATAATTCATGGACACCTTTTGGAAGAAAAAGGGCCAAACTGTGGAAAGAGCCAAGATGCCCTTCAACATACGAATGGATAAAGAAGATGTGGTCCATATATACCATGGAATATTACTCAGCCATCAGAAAGGATGAATACCCAACTTTTACATCAACATAAATGGGACTGGAGGAGATTATGCTAAGTGCAGTAAGTCAAGCAGAGAAAGTCAATTATCATATGGTTTCACTTATTTGTGGAACATAAGGAATAGCATGGAGGACATTAGGAGAAGGAAGGGAAAAATGAAGGGGGGAAATCAGAGGGGGAGAGGAACCATGAGAGACTATGGACTCTGAGAAACAAACTGAGGGTTTTAGAGGGGAAGGGGGTGGGGGGATGGGTGAGCCCAGTGATGGGTATTAAGGAGGGCATGTATTGCATGGAACACTGGGTGTTATACACAAACAATGAATCGTGGAACACTACATCAAAACCTAATGATGTACTGTATGGTGACTAACATAACATAATAAAAAATTGTTAAAGAAAAAGAAAAAGGAGAGAGGCATAATTGCAAATAAAGGTAAAACATACATTCAAAAAATATTCGAATATACATTTGGATACCAAGGAGGAAAAAAGTAAATATACCTCTAAAAGAAGTTGCAGAAAAACAAAACAAGGAGGAGAGGGGGCAGAGTATTCCTTTAGAGTTTCTAACTGCCGGGAGCCTGGGGTTGACTTGTCTCCTCCGTCGCCCCTCTCTGGGCGTACAGATGCATACATTCTGTCTGTATATTTAGTGGGCTGCCCTCCCACCTTTCTACGATCCCTGTGAGGTGTGCCAGAGGGATGGGCAAAGTGAAGGCAGCGGCCAGCTCCATCTCTACAAGATGAAGCTTTAACTGTGGCTCATGGTAGGGATGAGCCCACTGGTTTTTCCACTTTCCACTGGTCGTCCCAAGGTTGGGACCTGTGTCCGTTTCTCCTTCTCTTCACTGGAACAGCCGTTGCTGTCAGGCATGAGCTCTCATTGGAGAGCTGCCAGGTGACTGCCTTTTCACTTCCGGGGCAGGGTTCCTCCACCTTGGCATTGTGAACGCTTGGGGTCAGGTCATTTTTTTGTTCCGGGGGCTCTTCCGAGCCCCTGGGGGTTGTTTGCAGCGTTCCTGCCAGGAGTACTGCTGTTGTTGTGACAGCCAAAAGTGTCTCCAGACTGTAGCACACGTCCCCTGGGGTGGGGGGCGGGGGGGGGCAGGTGCCAAAGTGGCCTCACTTTGCAAACCCCTGTTCCAGGCAGAAGCTGACACAGGGCAGGGGAAGCTAGGGCTTCCCTTCAGGGCTTTTGGGGCCTTGAAGTGGAGTTGTAATTTACAGAGCTTTCAGGCTCAACTTGCTTTGTTGGCAATTTGATGGGATCATGGCTGGCTGTCCACAGGTCTCTCTTCTACAGTGCGGGGCTGTGTGACAAGTCTTTTAATGAACATGAACCTTTCCTTTTTGTTCTGTTTTATTAATAGTTTGTTGTTTCTTTTGTTGCTTGGATATGTGCAGAGTCCTCCTTTATTCATCTTTGAATAATTGGTACTGTTAATTGTTTTTACCTTAAGCTTTTAATCCACGTGAAATTTCCATTGATGTATATTGTCAGGTGAGGCTTTAACTTTTTGCTGTTTCTTTTCTTTTAAAATAGCAAATGTAATGATGCCATTGGTTCAATAGTGTCATTGTGATGTTCCGTAAGACATTCACTAAGCTATTCTACAGGGTTATATATTGCTTGTTGGTTCCACTGAAAGATTCCTGCAATATTATCATGTATTTTTAAAAAATTATTTAGAGTGCCGAAACTCTTTATATATTATTTGCTTATACACACACACATAGCTAGGTTTGGGGGATAATAACAGAATCTTGATCCTCTTTATTTTGTGACTTTTTCGGTCATTGCCACATTTTCCTTGGAATCTGACTCAGAAAAGTAGCAAGAGTGGCAGCCTCCGTCTCTCTTAGTTGGTCACCAGTAGCAGCTGTGTATTAAGCCCCTACCATGTTGAAGTATTGCACCATGAGAGAAATAGGAGTCCAGTGCTGTGTATGACTGCTAATGTCTTGTTCTCTGGTAGCAAGACAGACTGAAAACCAAAAACCACATGTGCTGCTTCCTCTGGTCCGTGGTGACTCTGCTTCACTCCCCATTCTGGGGGAGCTGAGGGCCCCACCTTGAGTCATGTGAGTCCCACGCAGCCCTGAGCCTGCCTGTCACAGGCCAACTCATCACACAAAGCACTGGGGTGGGACGTTTCTCCTCTCCTCAGTCCTCTGGTCTTCTACCACCCATGTTGGGCTCCCTGCTCAGCAGGAGTCCGCTTCGCCCTCTGCCCCCTAACCCCCCTCCCCTGCTGCCCACTTGTGCATTCACTCTCTCTCTCATTCTCTCTCTCTCTCAAATAAATAAATAAAATCTTCAACAACAACAACAACAACAACAACCAAAAACCCATGGGAGAGCCAGGAAACTCCTTCCTGTTATGCTGATAGACACTAGCTGGTGGCAAGCTGACCTGTCTGATCTCTCCAAGTCCTTATAATCTGGGTTCTGCTTTTCGGGATGAATCTGTTTTCCACAGATTTTCAAGTCTGCTTGTTTTAGAAATACCATTTGAACTTGAACTTGTACCTGCATTGACGATTCAGCTTCTTGCTTATGAAGAGTCCTAAGTAAGCAAGGCAGAGAGTGAGTATTCTAGAAAAACCCCACCTGTTCCCCACCCACCAGGTACCACACTTATGCTTCAGGTGCTGCACGCCCATCACTGAATCTTCACGGCAGAATGTGAGGTGGGTCTCCACATGAGCGCCCTCTCAGAGCTCCCAAGGAGAGCACAACAGGTGATGAGTGAAACTCATGTGTGGGAAGGTCTGTCATTGGTCTGGTTTTGCAGCACGAAGTGGCCTGCCTTATTCCAGAGAGGTGTCTACATCATGATACCATAATCCTGTCTTCCCCAGGTTTTCTCCCTTTTACAGCAGCAACATTGGCCTGCCTAACTTGAGCCATTTCAATAAGAATGTCCTTCAGACTCCAAGTCTTGGATCCAGGATGTAGAAGCCTTGTCTCCTCCTTTCCACACCCCTCACATCTGACTGGATTCCTTTCAAAGCCACGTGTTGCCAGGCTCAGTGTCACGTCCACCAGATCCGGACCTGGTGACATTAAGAAACCAGTCCCATTATGTGTCTCCCTTTCTCCTCACGCCTCCGGGGGTGCACAGACACAGCCCAGAGTACATCTGTCCCAGTGCAATATGAGGCCCTGTCCCTCTGCCGTTGATGAGTGTCACACGTGGGCATACATGATTCGGGCCTGTTGACCTTCCCTGTGGAGACCCAGCAAGGGAGCTACAGTGTCCGAAGCAGGACCTCTTAGAGCCCTGACTGTTCTCCCCAGCAGGGCTTCCGGCTCCTTCAGCCCTCTGTGTGGGAGAGGAGACTCTCGTGTCAGAATGTGCCCTGAATGGGAATGTGAGTGTGGCCAGCGCTAGCGTCTGGATCCTTGCTCAGCCCTTGAAAAGGCAGGCTGATTTCTCTTTCCCAAGACTAATGTGATAACCACAGTACAAACTCTTCTCCACAGCCACTTAAGCCTTTTCTTGGTAAAAGTGGAAAAACGAGTCTTTTAGAATTCACTGGTGCCCAAAGAGACTTTTTAAATCTGTCCCAGCCTAATTTCATGGGAGCAGAATCAGGCATCCTGGAGAAGTCGCCTCCAAACGAATCTGGCTCGTGTCTCTTTGCTGTGGCAGGCTTTCCTGGCAAGACTGTTGCTGTATACAGAATAACGCCTGTTGGAGAACTGGGTGGTTTCTGTTGGAGTCGGTGGGGGTTTTCACATCATTACACAGAATGAAAAAAGAAAATCAAACTAAACACAGAGGCTGTATTGTGACCCTCTTGGGAATCTGTTCCTGTCGGGATTTTTATATCCCTTGATGTAGAACACTGAATTAATGAGTTTTAGCTATGTACATATTCCATTATGGGTGATAAGCTCAGGCATAGTGACACAGCAAGTCCCTTTTCCAGATGGAGCTCAGGGACCTAAGGGAGTCTCTGTCCTCTCCCTCTGTCTTGGACACTTAAAATCTGAACACTGCAGGCTTAAGTAAGTAGCTCGTAAATGATGTCCAGGGCCCTATATCCAATAACCCCCCAAATCGTGATGCCCTGAGACCGCCACCTTTGGACTAGCAAGGACATATGTGTAAACCTGAATGTCTTGAGGCTACACCATCACTGCGGACCACCTAGCCCAGTAAAACTGGGTTCAACAAGGAACCCACATGACCAGAGCCATCCGTACTGGTCCACTCCCCACTGTGCCAGCATATCGGCCACCACTGTCTCAGCCACCTGCTGACCTCCTCTGAGAAGTATCCAGGCTGGCTGATAGGGTGCCAGACAAGTTCTCAAAAGAAGTATATCACTCAGTGATAACACTTGCGTTGGCAGCAGGAGCCCTGAAGAAATGTGCTGTTTCATGCTTCACCCAGGATTCTGGCCTGAGATGATGTCCGCAGATCCAGGTGTCCCCCATGTAAAAGGAGGAAGAATATTTATTCTGCTTTTACTTCAATTCTGAAAAAATTTACAGGAGATGCTGAGAGGAAAAACTTCATTAGTGTCACAGGTGTTAGAAAAGCGAGTTCCTAGGAGAGAGGGGTTGGCATTTGGACTCTGCATAGACTGTAGAGATAAATAAATAATGAGCTATAAGCAAACACTTCCCAAGGTGGGCTCCTCAGAGCTGCAAGATGTTATGTCCTGCACACACACACACACAAAAGTGTTCTGTGGTCATATAAATTCGGGATCCTCCAGCGTATGCCAATTTAAATCAACTCTCATTAACGTGAGGTTCTGCAGTTCAGGTCACCAAAGAAAGAATATTTGCCAAATGAATTTCACCATGAAACTATTTTCTGGAAATGTCCATGCACTCTGGACTCCAGGAAATGCTGCTCTGGTCTCCAGCAACCTTTTCTGAGCCTCATTGGACTGTCTCTCTCTCTCCCTTTTTAAAAGATTTTATTTATTTGAGAGAGAGAGATCGAGAGAGCACAGAGGGAGAATGAGAGGGAGAAGAAGACTCCCCACTGAGCAGGAAGCCCAACATGGGGCTCAGTCCCAGGACCCCAGGATCGTGACCTGAGCCAGACGCTTAACCGACTGAGCCACCCAGACACCCCGACTCTCTTTTTGTCTTACCCTCACCTCCATTCACATTCTTAGGCCTAAAAAAAACAAGTTTTTAAAAATCATAACATAATGGATGTTTGTTTATTACAGACCATTAGGAAACAGCCACAGGTAAAAGAAGAGCAGGTACAGAGATCACCCCACACATACTAGACCTACTGTTTACCGTTTATTGCATAATTTCACTTCTCTGCCTCATCTCTACCTCTGTTTCTCTCTCCACATGTCCGCACTCCCCATGTCACATTACAAAAGTCAGATCAAACCATAGACACTTCTGTATTCTGCTCTTTTCATTTAATATAGTGTAAGTATTTTTATGTCCTGTCCTTCTTTGTCAGACTTTGTAATGGCTTCTCCGTTGGCTGACCTATTTGTGAACCATAATGTAATCCCCTATTATTGGACGTTGGCTTCCAGGTTTGCTTTGTGTTGCTGTGGGTTTTTTGTTTGTGTGTGTGTGTTTCATGGCTTTTCTTAGTGTTAGAAGCATTGCAGTTGTTTGTAACGGTACTGGATTTTTGCAGCCATCTGTGCTCACTTGACTTACGTCTCATAAAAATCGACTGAAGGGTCATCATTTTCAGTGTGTGTTCCTCATCATGAGACAGCATCTTAATTAGAACCAGCGCTTGGACTACCAATACCATGTCTCTAATTATTGGATGAACTGTCACAGGGCCCCCTGCCTAAGAGTACAGGCCGGAGTCAGACAGTCTTGGTGCAGACCCTGAGCCTGCTACTTCATAGTTGGCTGAATTCAGTTAGTTGACATAACCTCTCCATAGCTATAAAATGGGAATAATAATGGTGCCTGCCTCCAGGAGTGGTAAGGATTTACAAGTCTACCACTTGGAATCGTGTGTGTGTGTATGCCTCTGTGGCTGGGAGGAAGTTCGGGAGAGAGAAGAAAGCGCTGGGTCCCAGAGACCGGCATGACTCCCACATGCCCAAGTTGCTCCTTCCCTGGCTCGGCTTCATTTTCTGGCAATGGGGAGCTCTTTTCACACAGTGATAATGTGGGACGCAGCAGGACAGACGTGGCTGTGGCTGTGACCTGAATGTGACTCCCAGCTCTAGAACTTCGTCCAGATCACAGGCTGGACAGTGGTTATTTATAACTGACCGCAGGTCAGTTATGGAGGCAGTGCTTGCAGACAGACAAACCACCTCTCCTTCGGTGTGCAGACTGGAAACCCTCGAGCCCAGGACACTGTCTCCCATCCAGTCCAGCAGTCCTCAAGTCCACGGTGGCTTGTAAGGTTACCCTTAGGGGAGGGAGACGCATGATCACCTCTCTGGTGCCATGTCTTGCCGGTGACATCTTGGAATAGACTGAAGCAGAACAGGGAAGGTGTGTCACAGAAGGCAGCTTCAATGGTTGCAATGCTGTTTGCACTTGAGGTTGACCTAGAATTCTCTCTCTAGGCTCAAGAAGAAAAACATATGCTGGGAAATTGTGTGAAGCAGAAGAGTTACAGTGGAATTGAGTTGGGAATGTGCAGCCTCATCATGCCATGAATTCAATCTCAAGGCACGCTGTGGGCTCTAACTCTTGGAAGTCCTTAGAGACGCCTTAACACCGCTTAAGATGAGATCTGTTCACATTGGGCTTGTGGCCACCCCATGCTGCACATTGTAAACCATTATTTCCCATTCGGACCTGAGTTCAACTGTTCTTACAAACCAATAACTCTGTATTCTTTTCAGAATGACTCTATTGCGCTACAGTTTCTTTGGAAAGGTACTTTTGTTTTCTTCAGTGCTCTGAAGTGTGAGGTCTACATAATTTGCTAAATGCATCATGTTTACATATGCAGAAGCCAGTTACCTCCAAATCAGCATCTCCTGCCTGCACTAGGGGCTGGGTACTTAAAGAAAATGAAGCTTGATTTTCTGTAAGCAGCGTTCCATGGTTTCCAAATAAGCTCACGGAGACACAGATAAACAAAATTACTTAGTGGTAACTATGCAGACAGGAATGAGAAGGCAGTGGTGAAGCCAGCCAGGTGTGTGGGATCGTTCTAGCATCCCTCAGTCACAATATATGAAGAAACAGGAAAATGAGATGCCAGGGACCCCTGGCTGCTGCCAGGCTGGCTGGGGTCTGCCATGTTAGTAGTTGGGTTAGGGCCAATCTGTAAGCCCATGGGCCTCATTTTAGCCTATGGACCCTTGAACTCAGAGCTGCCAGGCTTCCTTATAATTCCTTTGCTTGGAGCAAGGGAGTGCACGTGGTATCTCTTCTGGAAGAATCAGGCCATCCTTCCCATAAGCAAGTCAGTATGGGTGGAGGGAAGAGCATGGCTTGAGTCATTTGGTCCTGGGTTCAGATGCCGGCCTTGGCCTTTGTGTGTGTGTTAGAGGAGTGGAGGTGAGAATGGGCAAGCTCTCTCACATGAGTAGGTCTTGGTATTCTCGAATGTGAAGCGGAGAATAGGATCCCCTTCCCAGGCATCCTGAGGCTTCACAGAGACAGCGTGTGTCTCTATATACAGTCGCCATTAACACACACGTGTGTGTGTCTCCCTGCCTCTTGCCTCCACACAGTCCAGTCTTCTTCTGCCTGGAAGTTATTTGTCTTGGTGGTAGTTAGGACTCGCCCCTGCATCCATCCTCAGTGGCACACAACCAGCATTTTTTTTACTTGACCTGTTCATTATGTTTATTCTGGGTGTTTTTACGGTGATGGGGGCAGTGTTTTCCCAGAGCTCCAAGTATTCATATTATTTTCTTGGTGCCTTAGCAAACATATATCCATGCCTATTTGTAACCAGACACTGTGCCAGGAACTGGGGATAATTATACTTGGGGCTGTTGCAGAATCCTTGCCATGTCGGCTCTCAGGGCCCAGAAGGGACAAAACAGGTTGTGGCATAGTACAGAAAAGCGGAACCAGAAGTTTGAGGCCCTGGGTACACCCCAAAAGGGGGCAGTCAGATCCTCCTGGAGGGTGGTGGGAAGATGCCGCAGATGAACACATACTTGAACTGAACCTTGGTTCTCCAGGAAAGAGTGTTCGGGGAGAGAAAGCAGCTTGGGTCTTTATTGTTAAAATTCTACCAACTCAGTAGAGGGAAAACCTCCTTTTACAAATAAGGAGAGAAGAGACTGAGCACCAGGCAGGGGCAGTGTCTTAATCACCTCTGCATCCCCCAGAGTGTCGGACTCAGGGAGTGCTGGAATTGGATTTAGACCTGTCCAAGGTCACAGGACACGATGGAGAACAGCACATAGATTGTATTGATTTAAAAAACCCAGAGTTTAGGGATTATTTTTCCCCTTTAGGTTAAAAAGAAAAAATGTTAGCACGTGGCATTGGAACTGATGGGGTGGCGCCCACTGTCCTGAGTTATACGGCTCGCAGGACTCGATGCGGTCATAGCACTGGGGCTCTCACCTATCTGTGCTACATCTGTTCCTTGCTTTGTTCATTTGTTCTTCCGGTCAACAAACCTCACCTGGACACCTGTGGTTTTGGGCCTTGAGCTCAGTGCCGAGGAGACAGAGGGTTTTGTGGGGGAACCAGACAAGGAACAGACTTTAATTTTTCAAGGAAGTATATATTGACATCACAACAGAAGAGTATTACAAGGAATATAGGAATTCTCCCTCCCGTTCTGTCTACTGTCTGTCCAGCTCCCACTCTCCATAAAACAAGAGGCCGTTCTTTTTTTTTTTAATTATGTTATGTTAGTCACCATACAGTACATCATTAGTTTTTGATGTAGTGTTCCATGATTCATTGTTTGTGTATAACACCCAGTGCTCCATGCAGAACATGCCCTCTTTAATACCCATCACCAGGCTAACCCATCCTCCCACCCCTCTCCCCTCTAGAACCCTCAGTTTGTTTCTCAGAGTCCATAGTTTCTCATGGTTCCTCTCCCCCTCCGATTTCCCCCTTCTTCATTTTTCCCTTCCTACTATCTTTTTTTTTCTTTTTAAAAATATAATGTATTATTTGTTTCAGAGGTACAGGTCTGTGATTCATCAGTCTTACACAATTCACAGTGCTCACCATAGCACATACGCTCCCCAATGCCTATCACTCAGCCACCCCATCCCGCCTAGCAATCCTCAGTTTGTTTCCTGAAATTAAGAGTTCCTCATATCAGTGAGATCATGTGATACTTGTCTTTCTCTGGTTGACTTATTTCGCTCAGCATAATACCCTCTAGTTCTATCCACGTCATTGCAAATGGCAAGATTTGGGTGTTTTTTTTTTTCATGGCTGCATAATATTCCATTGTATATATATATACACCACATCTTCTTTATCCATTCATCTGTTGATGGACATCTTAGCTGTTTCCATAGTTAGGCTATTGTGGACATTGCTGCTATAAACATTGGGGTGCACGTTCACTACATCGTATCTTTGGGGTAAATACCCAGTAGTGCAATTGCTGGGTTGTAGGGTAGCAAACAGAGGCCATTCTTATTAGTTTATTGTATATCCTTGAAGAGGTTCTTGGTGTATCTTAAAGTAGCAAGTTCACATTCTTATTTTCCCCCTTTTAATACAGATAGTAGCATATGATACACTTTGCTTTTTTAACTTAAAGTATCTTGGAAATCCTTGCATATCATACATATAACTGTTAAGAATTTTCCATCAGGCGGATGTACTGTAATTGATTTAACCGTACATCTCAGTTATTTCCAGCCTTTTGCTATTTCAAATCATGCTGTAATGGATAGCCGTATATATGTTACTTCAAATGTGCATATGTGCATACTTACATAGTCCTAAAGTGGGATTTTGGAGTCAAAATATATCTAGCAACTGGGGCGCCTGGGTGGCTCAGTCAGTTAAGTGTCTGGCTCTTGGTTTTGGTTCAGGTCATGATCTCAGGGTCGTGAGATCAAGCCCTGCATTGGGCTCCATGCTCAGCACAGAGTCTGCTTGTCCCCTCTCCCTCTGCTTCTCCCCCTACTCATGTGTGCTCGCTCACTTGCTCTCTCAAATAAATACAATCTTGTAAAAGAAAACATATCTAGCAACCTTTCTGAATGACTTTGACATTGTTACATGTCTCTTGTTATCTGTATGGAAGTTGGGTTTTTCTCTGTGACCCAGTCTGAAAATAAAATCTTATCCTTTTAAGGGGCAAATTTAACCCATTTAGATTTATTGATGTAAAAAAATATGTTTGGTTCTATCAGCTCAGTTATTTCTGGTTCTGTCTTCCTTTCTTATTTTTTTCCACTGTGTGTTCTATTTTCTGTGTGTGGGGGGGGGCATGTGTATAATTCCTCTGACAATCAGGAATGTTATCACTTTAAATGGCAATATTAATAGTATTCTCCCTTTCTCTTTCCTTCCCCTGTTTTCACTTCACCTCGCTTCTGTCACTTGATAATAGTTAACATAAATTTCCTCTCAGGGTTTCCCTTTGTTCTATAGAACATATTCACTCTTTTGTTACTTGATTTGTCATTTTTTGATGCTTTTATCTAATCCCTAAACTACTATATATGAGGCAGTCAGCATGTTTGCCCTACAATGCATCTTCTTCCTTCCCCTCTTTTTGTCTTTTCCTCTCTGCATTCTTATCTGTCACTCTAATCTCCAGCCTTGTTTATTCATAAATAAATGCATTTCCCACGTCCTCTCCATAGTTGACTACAGTGAGTCTTCCACTAGCTCCTTTGGAGGGCTCATGGGAACCATACTCCCCAAGGTACTATATGCTTAAACCTGATTTTCTGTAGTATTTACTCTTAGTAGGTAGTTCATGTGGATATAGAAGTTTTGGTTCAACATTTTCTTGACTTTCTTCTAGATGTTGCTCTATTAGATTCTGGTTTTGAATATTGCTATTTGGAAATCTGAAAGCAGCCTTGATATTTTTTCTCTCATATGTTTCTTGGATATCTTTTCTGCTGCTGTGTCAGTATTTATTTTTAAAATCCAGTAACTTCATTAGAATAGATCTTAGTAATGGCCATTCCAGGTTGATTTTCCCCTGGCTAGTGCTGTGCCTTTTTAATATGTAGGTTCATCTCTTCTTTTATTTCAGGAATGGTATATATATATTTTTAAGATTTTATTTATTTGAGAGAGAGAGAGCACACGAGCTGGGGGGGGAGGGGGAGGGGCAGAGGGAAAGTGAGAAGCAGACTCTCCACTGAGCAGGGAGCCTGGTGTGGGGATTGAATCCAAGACCCTGAGATCATGACCTGAGCCAAAGGCAGATGCTTAACTGACTGAGCCACCCAGGCGCCCAAAATTATATATTTAAATATTTTAAATATATTCACTGTTCCATTGTTTTCTCTTGTTTCTTCAGAGGCTTCCATTATATATGTGTAGGAATTCCTTTGCCTCTTCTCTGTCATTTACTTTCTAATCCTTTATAATTTCTTCCATCTTTCCTTGTCATATTGTTCACTGCTGTAATTTCTGGCATCCTTCTCTCTTACTGAGTTTTCCAGTGTCTGTGCTCCTTTGTGCTTTTTTTCATTGTGCCTTCATTTTTATGATGTTGGTTTTGGTTCCTACTTTTTTCCTCCTGGTATCTAAATGCTCACATGCCATTTCTTCTAGTGTCTCTTCATCTGTGAGTTCTTGTATATTGTTTTATTTTCTTTCTTCATAAAGGTGATTGGTTCACTTTATTTTTTACTTTTTTTAAATTTTATTTTATTATGTTAGTCACCATACATTACATCAATAGTTTTTCATGTAGTGGTCCATGATTCATTGTTTCCATATAACACCCAGTGCTCCATGCAATATGTGCCCTCCTTAATACCCATCACTGGGCTCACCCATCCCCCCACCCCCCTCCCCTCCAAAACCCTCAGTTTGTTTCTCAGTGTCCATAGTCTGTCATGGTTGGGCTCCGCCTCCTATTCCCCCCCTTAATTTTTCCTTTCCTACTGTCTTCTTCTTTTTTTTTTTTAATGTATTATTTGTTTCAGAGGTACAGGTCTGTGATTCATCAGTCTTACACAATTCACAGCACTCACCATAGCACATACCCTCCCCAGTGTCCATCACCGAGCCACCCCATGAAACCCACCCCCCACCAATTAAGAGTCTTTTATGGTTTGTCTCCCTCTCTGGTTTTATCTTGTTTCATTTTTTCCTCCCTTCCCCTATGATCCTCTGTCTTGTTTCTCATTCCTCATATCAGTGAGAGCATATGATTTGTCTTTCTGTGACTGACTTATTTTGCTTAGCATAATACCCTCTAGTTCTACCCACGTCATTGCGAATGGCAAGATTTCGGGGTTTTTTTAATGGCTGCATAATATTCCATTGTATATATTTACCACATCTTCTCATCCATTCATCTGTTGATGGACATCTTGGCTCTTTCCATAGTTTGGCTATTGTGGACATTGCTGCTGTAAACATTGGGGGGGCACATTCCCCTTCGGATCACTACATTTGTATCTTTGGGGTAAATACCCAGTAGTGCAGTTGCTGGGTCATATGGGAGCTCTATTTTCAACTTTTTGAGGAACCTCCATACTGTTTTCCAGAGTGGCTGCACCAGCTTACATTCCCACCAACAGTGTAGGAGGGTTCCCCTTTCTCAGCATCCTTGCCAACATCTGTCATTTCCCGACTGGTTAATTTTAGCCATTCTGACTGGTGTGAGGTGGTATCTCATTGAGGTTTTGATTTGTATTTCCCTGATGCTGAGTGTGGTTGAACTTTTTCATGTGTCTATTGGCCATTTGGATGTCTTCTTTGAGAAATGTCTGTTCATGTCTTCTGCCCATTTCTTGATTGGATTCTTTGTTCTTTGGGTGTTGAGTTTGAGAAGTTCTTTTTTTTTTCCTTAAGATTTTATTTATTTATCAGAGAGAGAGCGAGAGAGCACACAAGCAGGGGAAGTAACAGACAGAGGGAGAAGCAGGCTCCCCTCCAAGCAAGGAGCCTGTTGCAGGACTTGATCCCCGGACCCTGGGATTATGACTCAAGCTGAAGACAGACACCCAATTGACTGAGCCACCCAGGCGTCCCATGTTTGATACGTTCTTTATAGATTTTGGATACTAGCCCTTTATCTGATATGTCATTTACAAATACCTTCTCCCATTCTGTCAGCTGTCTTTTGGCTTTGTTGACTGTTTCTTTTGCTGTGCAAAAGCTTTTTATCTTGATGAAGTCCCAATAGTTCATTTTTGCCCTTGCTTCCCTTGCCTTTGGCAAAGTTTCTAGGAAGAAGTTGCAGCAGCTGAGGTCAAAGAGGTTGCTGCCTGTGTTCTCCTTTAGGATTTTGATGGACTCCTGTCTCACATGTAGGTGTTTCATCCATTTTGAGTCTATTTTTGTGTGTGGTGTAAGGAAATGGTCCAGTTTCATTCTTCTGCATGTGGCTGTCCAATTTTCCCAACACCATTTGTGGAAGACAGTGTCTTTTTTCCATTGGACATTCTTTCCTGCTTTGTCAAAGATTAGTTGACCATAGAGTTGAGGATCCATTTCTGGGCTCTCTGTTCTGTTCCATTGATCTGTGTGTCTGTTTTTGTGCCAGTACCATACTGTCTTGATGATGACAGCTTTGTAATAGAGCTGGAATTCCGGAATTGTGATGCCACTAGCTTTGTTTTTCTTTTTCAACATTCCTCTGGCTATTTGGGGTCTTTTCTGGTTCCATACAAATTTTAGGATTATTTGTTCCATTTCTTTTAAAAAAGTGGATGGTATTTTGATGGGGATTGCATTGAATGTGTAGATTGCTCTAGGTAGCATTGACATCTTCACCATATTTGTTCTTCCAATCCATGAGCATGGAGCGTTTTTCCATTTCTTTTTTTTTTTTTTAAAGATTTTATTTATTTATTTGACAGAGAGAGACACAGCGAGAGAGGGAACACAAGCAGGGGGAGTGGGAGAGGGAGAAGCAGGCTTCCCGCCGAGCAGGGAGCCCAATGTGGGGCTCAATCCCAGGACCCTGGGATCATGACCTGAGCCGAAGGCAGACGCTTAACGACTGAGCCACCCAGGCGCCCCCGTTTTTCCATTTCTTTGTGTCTTCCTCAGTTCCTTTCATGAGTATTTTATAGTTTTCTGAGTACAGATTCTTTGCCTTTTTGGTTAGATTTATTCTTAGGTATCTTATGGTTTGGGGGGCAGTTGTAAATGGGATCGACTCCTTAATTTCTCTTTCTTCTGTCTCGTTGTTGGTGTTTAGAAATGCCACTGGTTTCTGTGCACTGATTTTATATCCTGCCACTTTACTGAATTCCTGTATGAGTTCTAGCAGTTTTGGGTGGAGTCTTTTGAGTTTTCGACATAAAGTATCATATCATCTGCAAAGAGTGAGAGTTTGACTTCTTCTTTACCGATTCGGATGCCTTTTATTTCTTTTTGTTGTCTGATTGCTGAAGCTAAGACTTCTAGTACTATGTTGAACAGCAGGGGTGATAGTGGACATCCCTGCCATGTTCCTGACCTTAGGGGGAAAGCTCGCAGTTTTTCCCCATTGAGAATGATATTCACTGTGGGTTTTTCATAGATGGCTTTTATGATATTGAGGTGTGTACCCTCTATCCCTACACTGTGAAGAGTTTTAATCAAGAAAGGATGCTGTACTTTGTCAAATGCTTTTTCTGCATCTATTGAGAGGATCATATGGTTCTTGTTCTTTCTTTTATTAATGTATTGTATCACATAGATTGATTTGGCAGATGTTGAACCAACCTTGTAGCCCAGGGATAAATCCCACTTGGTCATATGAATGATCCTTTTAATGTACTGTTGGATCCTATTGGTAAGTATTTTGGTGAGAATTTTTGCATCCATGTTCATCAGGGATATTGGTCTGTAATTCTCCTTTTTGATGGGGTCTTTGGTTTGGGGATCAAGGTAATGCTGGCCTCATAAAATGAGTTTGGAAGTTTTCCTTCCATTTCTAGTTTTTGGGAACAGTTTCAGAAGAATAGGTATTAATTCTTCTTTAAATGTTTGGTACAATTCCCCTGGGAAGCCATCTGGCCCTGGGCTTTTGTTTGTTGGGAGATTTTTGATTACTGCTTCAATTTCCTTACTGGTTTTGGGTCTGTTCAGGTTTTCTATTTCTTCCTGGTTCAGTTTTGGTAGTTGATATGTCTCTAGGAATGCATCCATTTCTTCCAGATTGTCTAATTTGCTGGTGTATCGTTGTTCATAATATGTTCTTATAATTGTTTGTATTTCTTTGGTGTTGGTTGTGACCTCTCCTCTTTCATTCATGTTTTATTTATTTGGGTCCTTTCTCTTTTCTTTTTGATAAGTCTGGCCAGGGGTTTATCAATCTTGTTAATTTTTTCAAAGAACCAGCTCCTAGTTTCATTGATCTGTTCTACTGTTCTTTTGGTTTCTATTTCATTGATTTCTTTTTTTTTTTTTAAAGATTTTATTTATTTATTTGAGACAGAGAGAATGAGAGAGAGAGAGCACGTGAGAGGGGGGAGGGTCAGAGGCAGAAGCAGGCTCCCTGCCGAGCAGGGAGCCCAATGTGGGACTCGATCCAGGGACTCCAGGATCATGACCTGAGCCGAAGGCAGTCGCTTAACCAACTGAGCCACCCAGGCGCCCTATTTCATTGATTTCTGCTCTGATCTTTATTATTTCTCTTCTCCTGCTGGGTTTAGGCTTTGTTTGCTGTACTTTCCCCAGCTCCTTTAGGTGTAGCATTAGGTTGTGTATGTGAGACCTTTCTTGTTTTTTGAGAAAGGCTTGTATTGCTATATACTTTCCTCTTAGGACTGCCTTTGCTGCATCCCAAAGATTTTGAACAGTTGTGTTTTCATTTTCATTGGTTTCCATGATTTTTTTTTTAGTTCTTCTTTAATTTCCTGGTTGACCCATTCATTCTTCAGTAGGATGCTCTTTAGCCTCCATGTATTTGAGTTCTTTCCGACTTTCCTCTTGTGATTGAGTTCTAGTTTCAAAGCATTGTGATCTGAAAATAGGCAGGGAATGATGCCCAGTCTTTTGGTACCGGTTGAGACTGGATTTGTGACCTAGGATGTGATCGATTCTGGAGACTGTTCCATTGGCACTAGAGAAGAATATGTAGTCTGTTGCTGTGGGATGGAATGTTCTGAATATATCTGTGAAGTCCATTTGGTCCAGTGTGTCATTTAAAGCCTTTATTTCCTTGTTGATCTTTTGCTTAGATTATCTGTCCATTTCAGTGAGGGGTTGTTAAAGCCCCCTATTGTTATTGTACTGTTGTCGATGTATTTTTTTTTTATTTTGTTATTAATTGGCTTATATAATTGGCTGCTCCCATGTTAGGGGCATAGATATTTACAATTGTTAGATCTTCTTGTTGGGTTAGACCTGATAATAGTGTCCTTCCTCATCTCTTATTATAGTCTTTGGTTTAAAATCTAATTTGTCTGATTGCCACCCCAGCTTTCTTTTGGTGTCCATTAGCATGGTAAATGTTTTCCCACCCCCGCACTTTCAATCTGGGGGTGTCTTTGGTCTAAAATTTGTCTCTTGCAGGCAGCATCAATGGGTCTTGTTTTTTTTTATCCAATCTGATACCCTGTGTAGTCAGGGTAACTATTGAAGGGTACGAATTTAGTGCCATTGTATTGCCTGTAAGGTGACTGTTAACTGTATATTGTCTCTATTCCTTTCTGGTCTGTGTTACTTTTAGGCTCTGTCTTTGCTTAGAGGACCCCTTTCAATATGTCCTGTAGAGCTGGTGTGGTGTCTGCAAATTCTTTTAGTTTTTATTTGTCCTGGAAGCTCTTTATCTCTCCTTCTATTTTCAGTGACAGCCTAGCTGGACATAGTATTCTTGGCTGCATATTTTTCTCGTTTAGTGCTCTGAATATATCATGCCAGTCCTTTCTGGCCTGTCAGGTCTCTGTTAGATAGGTCTGCTGCCAATCTAATATTTTTAGCATTGTAGGTTACAGACCTCTTGTCTCGAGCTGCTTTCAGGATTTTCTCTTTGTCTCTGAGACTTCTAAGTTTTACTGTTAGATGTTGTGGTGTTGACCTATTTTTATTGATTTTGAGGGGGGTTCTCTGTGCCTCCTGGACTTTGATGCCTGTTTCCTTCCTCAAATTAGGGAAGTTCTCCACTGTAATTTACTGCAAGATACCTTCTGCCTCTCCCTCTCTTTCCTCTTCTTCTGGGATCCCAGTTATTCTAATATTGTTTCATCTTATGGTATCACTTAATTCTTGAATTCTGCCCTTGTGATCCAGTAGAAGTTTATCTCTCTTTTTCTCAGCTTCTTTATTCTCCTTCATTTGGTCTTCTATATCACTAATTCTCTCTTCTGTCTCATTTATCCTAGCAGTTAGAGCCTCCATTTTTTATTGCAACTCAATAATAGCCTTTTTGATTTCGACTTGGTTAGATTTTAGTTCTTTTATTTCTCCAGAAAGGGATTCTCTAGTATCTTCCATGCTTTTTTCAAGCCCAGCTAGTGTCTTTATAATCGTCATTCTGAACTCTAGTTCTGACGTCTTACTAATGTCCATATTGATTAGGTCCCTGGCAGTTGGGACTGCCTCTTGTTCTTTTTTTTTTTTGAGGTGAGTTTTTCCATCTTGTCATTTTGTCCAGAGGAGAATAGATGAATGAGAGAACAAAATGCTAAAAGGGTAACAATGACCCCAGGAAAACATACACTAAAGAAATCAGAGGAGACCCAAAACTCGGGGAAAAGAAAGGGAAAGGAAAAAAAAAAAAAAAGAATATGATCAGGCTAGTGATCTAGTGAATAGATCAGAGCCACACACTAGATTTTGGGCGTATTTTGGTCTGTTAGAAGAAAGTGCCTCCCAAAATTTTAAAGAATGAAAAACTTATATATGTACAAAAATAAGGGTAAATACAATGAAGGGATGGAATATGACTGTAAAAATGAAAATTATAAAAGATTTCATAAAAGGAATTGATAAAAAGTTGATTAAAAAAAGAAAAATTTTAAAAAGGCGGGGAGAGAATGTGATCACGCAGGAGACTAGAACTAAGCCATACACTAGGAAATTTAGGGTATATTTTGGTCTGTTAGAAAAAAACTGTTTCCCAAAATTTTAAAGAGAGAAATTTATACAAAAAATAAGGTTAACTACAATGAAGGGATAGAATATGACTCTAAAAATGAAAATTAAAAAAGAAATTTTTAAAAAAGGGATTGATAAGATGTTGGTTGAAAAGGGGAAAAAGAAAAAGTCACAAAAAATAGAAAAAGAAAAAATAAAGAAAATTAAAAAAATTAACTTTGAAAGACTAAAGAATCATGGGAAAAAAGCCATGAATTCTATGTGCTATATTCCCCTAGTGCTGGAGTTCTGCCATTCTCATTGATGGGTAAACTTGGTCTTGGCTGGCTGTTCTTGCTCATCTTCTGGGGGAGGGGCCTGTTGCCGTGGTTTCCAAATGTCTTTGCCGGAGGCAGAATTGCCCCGCCCTTGCCGGGTCGGGGATAAATAATCTGCTCGGGTTTGCTCTCGGGAGCTTTTGTTCCCTGCAAGCTTTCCATACAGCTTTGGAGGCCGAGAGTGAAAATGGCAGCCTCCCAATCTCCACCCTGGAGGAGCCGAGAACTCGGGGCCCCGCTCCTCAGTGAGCCCCCAGAGAAAAGCAATCAGTCACTCCCGTCTCCCCAGTCTCCGGCTGTACTCCGTGCTTACCCGGCCTGTGACCAAGCATTTCTATCTCTGGCGCCCGACCCCATGTGGAGTCTCCAAACTTAGCAGATCCCTGCGGTCCGCTCCCGCACCGCTCCTCCCGGGGGAGGAAGGTGAGTCTCCCCGGATCTGCCGCTTGTTGCGTCCCTGCTGGAGGAGCAGTGGCCCCACTGTGCCACGGATCACGGTTTATCGCAACCCGGAGCTGAGAGCCTGCACCTCCGCTCCGTCTCTGCAGCTGGCTTCCCTGCTCTGATCCCTGGGAGCTCTGCTGCACTCAGGCACCCCCGGTCTTCCTGTGACCCTGAGGGTCCTGAGACCACGCTGTCCCGCAAGGATTCCACCCCTGCTTAGCCACTGGAGGGATGTCCTCTTCTAAAAGTTCTGATTTTGTGCTCCACTGCTCTATCACTTGCCAGTAGTTGCTGATGGAGGCCCCCTCCCCCGCCGTCTTGAATATTGCCTCAGATTCATTTCTCCACACATCCTACCTTCCAGAAAGTAGTCTCTTTTCTGTTCAGAGAGTTGCTACTTTTTTCTTCAATCTCCTGTTGAGAGTGTAGGTGTTCAGAATGGTTTGATACCTATCTAGCTGAATTCCTGAGACTAGACAAAAATTTAGGTCTCCTACTCCTCCGCCATCTTATTCCTCCTCTCTCAACTGTTTCATTTTAATTAAATTTAAATTTAAGGTGTTATACTTGGTCCACATTTTCACCCTTTCCATTTTTTCTGCTGAGTGTTCTGTGCCAAGTTTTACTGCTCTTTTCTATAGTTTCTTCATATATAAATGAACATGCCAGCATCTTTAAAAATATATATATTATTGGAATAAGTTAGACTTGACCAGCCTGCCTATTTCAAAGGGAGTCCAGTAGATGGAAGGGAGGAACCATCTGTCTTTGTAGACTTCACAATACAAGGCTTCTGCTTCATGGAGTCACCTGTGAAAGGGTTCCTGAAAAAATGGGTGCTCTGTGTTTTCTATCTTTTCTGTTTCTCTGAAGCAGCTCTGCTCATCCTTTTTCCAGTTCTTTTGCTGTAACCAAAGCTGAACTTTGGAGTGAGCCTCTTGCTTACAGGAAGAACAATTATGTGGGCATTTACTGAGACCAGCTGCCCTGGGCCACTTCACTCTTTTTCTGCCTTTTTTATTGGTTTTTTCTTCCCGTGCAGCTTCTGCTTGATCTGGACCCCATCCTTTCCTTTAGATACCTTAGTCCTTGCTCGACAGGAAATAGTGGTCTGTGACTTCAGGAGGAGCCCTTTGCCTGTCAGAAACATATTTTTGATTTTTTTTAAATTGGCCCTGGACATTTTACTTCTGTCTAGGTGGCTTCTGGTATATTGTTGAAAGCTAGAGACTCTATGTCTCTCTTGTAGTTTTACTCAAAATGGGATTTATGATTTTATTCTGTCTATATTGTTGATTATATGATATTTAGGAGGGGAAGAGGGAACCTGCTAGCTTTGTCATGCTGCCTTGTTCGATACTAGGTCTCTAAACAGGCAATTTCGATGTAGCTACTATTTCATCTTTGTGCCAGGCACAAAGTCCTCTCAGAACGCACAGGAGGTCCCATGGGGCTGGGATACCATCTTCTTTTCTAGTTGGGTTGCTATACCCATTTATGCCCTCAGGCTTCCAGAGTGGAGGTAAATTTAGAGTGAGTTACATGATCCACCTTTGGTGGATCACAGTGCTGCCCCGTGTCCACAAACGCGGACAGCATCAGCACCAAGCACTCCGGAGTGTTGAGTGCATTCCGGTGCAGTCCTCCCATAGTCCTCTGAGCTCCTCGTGCTGCATCTGCCCATGAGGAAGCTGAAGACTGGCACAGTCACTTGGCCGGTTGCAGCTAGGATGACAGCTGAGAAGAACAGGGAGTCCAACACTGAACCTGGCCAGATTTGGAATAGCTTAAAACACCGTTTATGGTTTCTGGAGGCAGTTCTTCCTCAGATTCTGCTTTATCTATCTGGATTGTCTGTCAGTTTGTCCACCATGAAAGTGAAGATGCCATGCCATGTCTGCTCCAGGCATCCTCAGGATCATTCTGTTCTGGCCTCAGTCCCAAATGGGAGTTTTCAATCCCAGCTCCAACCTCTACCCTCTTACCTGAGACTCTGGCAGCCCTGGAGGCACTGGTGGACCTTTGTCATAAGAAGGGTGTGGTGCCACCTTCCATCCTATCCGTCCATATACCCACGTCACCATCCACTCTGGTCTAAGAGAGGGAGCAGTGGTGAGAGGAAATAAACTTAAGAAGAGCTCATGTTTCTCTGTATTTTGGCCCAAATCTACTCCTGGTGCCCCACCTAATTGTGAAGGAAGGTGCACTGGCAACCTCCTCACCCCCAAACTACAGAGGCGATCCCAGGTTCCGTACACATCCTAGACCATCAGGATCAGATCTCCAGTCCCAAGCTTGGCATTCATGTCCTCCACCAATCTTTTGTGGCTTCCTAACCCATTAAATAACAAGATAAGTCTATTTCATGTTTAAGGGTAAAAAATACATGTGTGTATTGATGCTGGGTGTTGAAAAACATAGAAACTTAAATTACATTTAATAATGCCCAGACTTGGATGTTGAATTTCAGTGTGTTAAACTGGACACAAATTGCCAAGTAAGAGTGGAGGTGCATCTTATTACCACCCTAAAAATATGTTTTCTGGGGCAGGCCTGGGTGGCTGAGCTGGTTAAGCATCTGACTCTTGATTTCAGCTCAGGTCATGATCTCAGCATCGTGAGATCAAGCCCCATGTCAGGGTCCACACTGGACATGGAGCCTGCTTCAGATTCTCCCCCTCCCTCTGCCCCTCCCCTCTGTTCATGCTCCTGCTTTTGCTCTCTCTGCCTCAAAAAAAAAAAAAAAAAA
>NC_058409.1:28091182-28119847 GCF_002201575.2 Neomonachus schauinslandi | reverse complement strand
ATTTTTTTTTTTTTTTTTTTTTTTTTTATTTGACAGAGAGAGAGAGAGCGAGAGCAGGAACACAAGCAGGGGGAGTGGGAGAGGGAGAAGCAGGCTTCCCGCCGAGCAGGGAGCCCGATGTGGGACTCGATCTCAGCACCCTGGGATCATGACCTGAGCCGAAGGCAGACGCTTAACGACTGAGCCACCCAGGCACCCCAGATGTAGGCTTATGTATTAGTCCTGGAGCTGTGAGTGCCACCTGGTTAGAAGATGGTCCTTGAAATGCATGTTAAGCATTTATATAATCTCTAATATATTGGAATATCTTTAAACAGAGCATTTTACATTTATATGCATTTATATACACACACATTTATATATGTTTGATTTTTATATATGTTTATGATTTAGAATTAGATCTAATCATGCTAAAGTTGGTGTGTTGAATCCAAGCAGAGCTAATCTTAAGCATAAATCAGCTTTAAGAACTCCAAGAGTCACTTCGTTCAAATTGGCTTCCTCATTATTTCGAAGACCTCTCTGGACTGTCTTCTCCTTTTCTGAGTCCTCCCTGCACTTGACCTCAGCTCAAGTCCCGCCTTCTCTTGGAAGCCTTCCCAGACTGTCATTGGCCACTTGAGCTAATAGATAAACAAAATGCAAAGCGACTGTCCGTCTGCCTCTTTTCAGTGGGATGGCCCCCACAGGGACTGACCATCACCAACCGGACCCCTTTCCCAGGGCTGAGCCCACTCCTGCTACTCGAAGAGGTTTGGGTTGAGCCTGTATCCCACAGCTTGTCCCCAAGCACCTGCCATTGCTGATTTTAGCTAAAAAGAGCAGTTGTCATTTCTCTAATTGTGTCTTTATTAGTCCAGGGCCATGAGGTCTTGCAGTGAAACTGCAGGTTATGGGGCTGTTTTCTACAGCACTGCTAATCTTTTCCAGATTCCCATGTAAGGAAATGCTCCCCAGTGCCTGGGAAACAGGCAGGGTTAAAGCCAGGATTGGCATTTCCAACCAATGGTTTGCACATCCCCTTTTTTTTTTTTTTTACCCTGGAGTATAGAAAAGGCTATGGATTTTATCTGAAGCTTTAAAAGCTTATTTCATCTAGCTAACCTCCCTGCTCTAGATTATTCAGCGGGAAAAATAAGTGTTACTCCGCTAATGCACATTTACAAATGTTGTGTAAGTTCTAAATGTATTTCTTTTTCCAGATGAAGGATTATCATTCGAATCAAGGGAAGCATTAAAGTCTCCTCAAATCAGGTTACTAAGAATAGTTGTAATGGGGTTGATGGGGAAATTTATCCATCTTTGCTTGTAGGTTCTACCATTAATTAGTTTAACTCATTTTCCTCCGAGTTTAATGTCAGTATTTTAAGCTCTTGCAAAGATTGCTTTTTAGGAAGGACTTTATTAGCAAGCTTCTGAATAATGGGGCCCTAATTCCTTTGCTCAGGCCTGTTTTTGCATAAAATGGTGCATTCTCCCAGGACAAGAGAACATGCATATAGACTGATGTTTTAGGCGCTGAAAAGTAAAAACTGGATTTACATATAATAACACAATTTAATTTGAGCAGGTATAACCTGGCTCGAATCTCTGTTAGATGATCACCAATTAGAAATGGGGATTCACCTCATCTAAGCTTTAGAAATCCCCTCAGGAAACCTTGGTTGTTTCCAGTCACTAAATCTGCTTAGGCTGGGAGTTTATTATCAGTCCCTCCCAGGGATGAGCACTCCCAGTTCTGCGAGTTACTCAGAAGGGAAGGTGGGCGTGGCTGCCTGTTGGTTTCTGAAGGCTTAATCTTCGCAGCAAATCCTCACGGCAACTGGGGAGGCTCATACTCTTAGTATCCCTGTTTTACCTATGGAAAAAAAGAGGCTTAGAGAAGAGCAGGGACTTAGGTGGAGAACAACAGCTCATGCACTGGGAGCTGGGATTCAAACCCAGGGCTGTCAGACCCGCAAGCCTGGGCTCTCAGCCACAGGACCACCCACCTGTTTGTGTGCCGGGGAAGGAGTGTGGGTCTGCCCGGGCTCCCGCACTCACCTGCATGATCTTTATCTGGTGGAAGAGGCTCTGGGCCTGCCAGGGGACTGGGTGCAAGAGAGGTGCAGGAAGCTGGGATTGTGGTATGAGAGCCGATCAAGTGACCTTCAGATTCAGAGACCTGGATTTGAATCTCCGTTTTGCCATTTGCCATCTGTAGGACCTTGGAGATGTTACCTAACCTCTGGAAAAAAAACAGGAGAATCATATCTTACTGGCTAGCTTCATGCGGCCATCTCATTTGAAAATGCCACCTGTGTGATCCTAATTTCCATACTTTGCCCCTTGGTGGATCACAGTGCTGCCCTGTGTCCACAAATGTGGACAGCATCAGCACCAAGCACTCCGGAGTGCTGAGTGCATTCCGGTGCAGTCCTCCCATAGTCCTCTGAGCTCCTCGTGCTGCATCTGCCCATGAGGAAGCTGAAGACTGGCACAGTCACTTGGCCAGTTGCAGCTAGGATGACAGAGCAGAACTGGCTCAGCTCTGGCTTTCTCCAGAGTCTCGTTTTGCTCTCCTGCTGCCCCAGGATCCCTTTAAACAGGGTCTGGTGCCTGCTTTTGAAACCCTGCTAAGCAGAATCAACTCTCACCTCTGAGTTCCAGTTTACTACAGCGTATGTTCCTGGGGGATTGTAGCCTTGCTCATTCTCCCGCTCGTTCCAGCTCCCACAAAGGGCAGCACTCCTTCTTAGCATTTCTACACACATCCGCAACCCTGTACCACTTGCTGCATGCCTCAGCGTGCAACAGCATGAGGGCCCCAGGCCTACTCGGGAGGAGGAGGCTGCAATCTACCTGAGGATGACATGGCATCCTTGTGGTCGCTCTGATTCTGGCTCTGCTCATCCTCTCATCTCTGCCCTGAAGAAGGCTCAGCTGGACTTTTTACAGAAGATACTAATTGCCTGCACTCTGAGTGCACTGATCCAGTGTTGCTTTGATGAAATAATTAAGCACAACAGCACCTAGGAGGGCTGAAGAAGATTACTTTCAAAGGTCTCCCTTTCTGAGAAGGCCTCCCAGCCCCACTCCGGAGAGAACTCTGGTCTGGCCCAACTCCTTAATTACTTTCAGAGGCACTAAAGTTTAAATTAAATTCTAGCTGTTTTCATATTAACTTCTTCCGGAACCCTGAACTAAGCGTTCTGTGAGGCCTGGGTGGCAGAAGGCAGTGGGTCCCTGTGACAGGTGGCGTGTTTCCTTGTTTGGCTCTTCAGCTGAAGGATTTCATGAGTTACAAGAGTATACCAGTAATTGGTGCCCTGGCAGAGGTTTATGCTTGCGTGTCAGATTTGCCATTTTCAAACAGCCCCAATTGGGTGTTCAAATGGAGCTTCAGTTAGGATTTTAACATCCGCGCACACACACACACACGAACGCTCACTTGCTATTGCTCGCTCTATTAAATATTAACACTGTAGCTGTGAATACAGAATTTCTGTCCCTACCTGCACTTTCTATCATCCAAGTATGTTTTATCCTTCTGGTTGTCTCCTTGCCTTTGGTTTTCTGTCTAATCCTCCGAGGGGCCTTTATAGACCGTCCTTCATCCCCCAGAGTCCTCAGTAAGCTAAGACCAGCTTGAAAGACCAGTTCCCACCTTTGGGAGTACTTTTCAAAGAAGCTTGGATTTCCTGGGCACCCCCCCCCCCCCCGCCCTTCCAGAACCATTACCTGTTTGAAACTTCCTCACCAGCTCTTCGCTGGCCTTTGGCCTTGTCTGAAGGAGACAGGGAAGATGGCACCATGGTGGCCAGGGGCAGGGAGAACCCATCACTGATACTTGAGCAGCAGCCCTCTCTCTCCCGCAGGACCTACCGCCCAGGCTCACTGCCCCACAAGCAGATAGCACTAGATGAGAGCACCCCTTCCTCCTCCCTCGGGGCCTCACCAGGGCTGCAGGAACCCTGGGACAGCTTCTCTGCCCTCTGGTATTGGCACCAGTGCCTCCTTCTCCCACCCATAAGTTGGGTCACTCATGCTGTCCTCCTGCTTTGTTTGAACACTGTCTGCATTCAAATCCAGTCTAGCCCAAGCCCCTTAAATCTCCAGGCCTTGGGTAGAGCGGGGAGTTGGCGCCCAGGTGGAAAAAGCAATCCCGTTTCCTTCCCTGGGCTGTCGACCTTCCACAGAGGCTGTATGTGCCTTATTTACACTTGCTTATTGCATTTTGTTCATATTTTCCAAACAGACAGGAGAGGTCCACTGGGAGAGCACCACATTACCTGGGCCCTTCTCTGTCTGAGTGCTGTGCTTTCCTGGGGGAGAAAGCTGTTTTTTGTACATTTTGGAGTAATGTGCAGTGGCGCTATACTTTTCTCTAATGAAGCCCCAGCGGCTGCACATGTGACCCATGCTTCTGGGAGCTTAACAGGAAGGCAGCAGGCTATGCGCCCCTTCCGCGGGACGCTGTTCTCACGCCAGAGCTAGGGAAGGCCAAGCCTGAATTCATCCCTCTGATACTCAGCCGGCTGCCTCACCTGCATCATTGGCAGAGCCCCCTTTACATGGGAGGGCCTGATGTTTTGATTTTTTCCAACCCAGAAAAGGGACCAAGTCTATTAATTGCCTCAGTTAGTTTGCCTCAGTTAATTGCCTTGTGGCTCCCCACAAGCCCAGTCAACGCAAGGAGCCAGTCCGGCACGCAGGGGAAGCCCAGCAAGAAAACAGCCTGGATCCAAAGCCTGTCGCTGTCACTGGTAACTGTGCGACTTTGGGAGCTTGCAACCAGTGTGTTCGTGCATTCCTGTGTTCTTTTAATACTTCTGTTTTGAAAAACGAGATATCCACCCTTGGTCAGTGCTGAGAATACAGGCCCAGGGAATTCAGGCCAAACCCTCCCATCATGTAGCTTTGCTCTTTGGGAGAAGGCAGACATACATTGCAAGTTGAATCTTGTGTACTTGTACTGACCCACCCGCAAAATAAGTAAAGGAGAGATATTGTTTTCTATATCAAAAGCATCTCCTGAGGCTTAAAAAAAAAGCGCGTAAGGATAAAATGGTAACACATTATGCAGACAGTTGGGATATGGGGAGAGGAACATAAATTTGTGAAGTCCCTGCTATACGCCAGTGGCTGTGAGCTATGTCTTACCGATGTTACCTTATTCCATGCAATAATGCTGTGAGCTGAGCTTTATTACGCCATTTTGCAGACGGATACATTGAAGTTTGCAAAAGGCAACAAGAGGGTCATAATATGCGCAGTTAGTAAGTATGTGTCGAGAGCATTCCTCATGCCAGGAACTGGCTGCCTAAGATGCTAGGCCCCATGAGCTGAGCCAGACTCTGTTTTCTGCTGCTACTATCTAGAAGGGAAGAGGGACAGTGAAGGAGAAGGTACAGGTGTGATGAATACCATCCGAGGAGCAAGACGCTGGAAGGCTTTAAGAGGGAAACTCCCCTCCCATGAGGGTTAGGGAAGTCCTCTTGAGAGATCTGATGGAGAAATTGGCATTAGCAAGATAAGGAGAGGAGGGTGCTCAGAGTGGGGAGTGGGGCACGGAGCCCAGGGAGGAGAGGAGGGAGACCAGAGGTGGCCCAGGGCACCGTGATCCATGCACAGGCCGCCTGACAGATTTGGATTTGCCGGCAGGGGGATGAGGAGTCTCTGAAATAGCTAAGCACAAAAGTGATTTGATCACTTTAGAAAGAGCACTTTGGAGAAAGGAGAAGGGGAAAGTGGGGGAAAAGACAGAGACCAATTAGAATCGCGATCCAGCCTTCTTGGTGGGAGGTAATGCTGGGGATGAGGACAGGAATGAAGGCAGTGGAGATAGCAAGAAGCGGGGAACTTTCTGTAGGAATCTGGACACTTCCCAGGTGTATGCCATGCAGATACGAGGGCCTGGTAGTACCATTTGCTGACCGCAGGAGGAGGGGATGCTGCCCACATTCCAGCCATGCCGGAGCAGGCTGAAGTCCTGTAAGAAAGATGGGGAGTAACCTGTGGGAAACAAGAAGGCAAGTTATGGAATCACAGAGGAATAGGATGCTGGCAGGAACACTCAGGAGGAAGTGAGCTGAAGCCCAGGTGGAAGGCAGGAGGGAAGAGAAGGAGAGGTGGGAAACAAAGAGGACTGGCTGGCCTCATTCACTCCGGAAAGTAACCCAGTGGCCAAGGAGGTCAGGTCCCAGCCTGTGTGAGTGAACCGAGTCCTCTCCCAGGACAGCACCATCTCTTCCTCTGAGGATGCTGATGCTCATGGCCTGAGTACCAGCTTCTGTCACCAGCAGGAGAGGAGAGCTCACATTCAGATCCCCCTCTTGAGAAATCACAAGGATCAGTCCACCTCAGGGCACCGAGTGAAAATGGCAGGTGGATTTGGTTTTATAAAGGTTTTCTTTTTCCCAAAAGTTATTTTTCCCCAGGAAGGAACTGAGTGTGTGGGAGGTACCCTTTGAGTCCCCCATTTCTGAAAACATCAATCCTCAGTTCATCCCTTTATCAGGGGTTATGATAGGCACCTTTAAAAGCAGTCATCCTCCCCCTCCCCCACCTCCCACCCATTGTCAGCGTGTCTTTGGTGGCTAGAATCCCCAATCTGAACAAATAGTGCTCTGCAGGCTGTCATCTTTATTTTTTTTTTCCTCTGGGATGTATCCAGCTCCAGGCCAACTGTGCCAGACTTTGTCCCCATAAGGACCATTCAGTGGAGGACACAGCAAGTGAATAGGGCCCACTAATTGAGTGCCTCCTGTCTTTGTCCTGGCTTTCTGATCTCTTTCCACCCAAGCCAGTGGCATTTTGCTTGTGCACTTCTCCCTGAGTGACACATTAGCTCTTTAGAGATTCCAGTGCCTGATTCCATCAGCCATCCAGAGCCCGTGTACTTTGGAAAGCCGGTGGGAAATTCAGCAGCCTTCTAAAGATACAGATTACCTGCACATCTGTCAGGGTTTAGTTAAACATGACTGACTAATTTATCCTGCAGTGTGAGACGGGGATTCATTTCCCTTGCAAGTTGACTTGGCAATTTTCTCTGCTCGGAGAACATTTAGAATAGATGGTGTGCATGGCAATTGAGAAGAAATAGATGCTATTAATTTTCCATTTTCAAATGTGAGATTGACTCTAGAGCCCACATCCCACTCCCATCAGGAAAACAGACCACATCCTCTCCCGATACGAGCCACTTGGCATCTGAAGAGTCATGAGAGTGAGGGCTCTTTCCCGAGCTTCCGAGTCGGGGCTGTCAGTCAGCGTGTCCCTGTGGACCTGCTCCTGAGGCAAACCCATGAGTCACAGCCCCCTCCTGGCTGTGTGCGTGGCTTAGCACGAGATGCTGGTTCCCGGCTTGAGCGGGCGTGGGATCTTCTTCCTCAGCCCATCTTTATACACCAAAGGGTGGCGGAGCACCTGGGTGGTGCAGTCCGTTGAGCAGTTGAGCGTCTGCCTCTTTGTTTCGGCTCAGGTCATGATCTCAGGGTCATGAGATCTAGATCTCTCTCCCTCTCTCTAAAATAAACATAAAACTGAAAAACACCAAAGGGAAGCAGTAGAGATAACAGATATCAGGATATCATGATGAACCTCCAAAAAGTTGGAAATCCCCAAGGGATAGCTGATGTCATCCCATATTATCCAGCTCTTGGGAGACACTCTGTATCTGTGCTGTCTGCCATGGTGTCCCCAGCCGCGTGTGACTGTTCAGTGGGGTGGGTGTGACTGGAAAACTCTATTTTAACTTTTTTTTAAAATTTATTTAAATTATTAATGTAAATAGGGACATCTGGCTAATGGTAACTGTGCTAGAGAGTACAGGTATCCATTTTCCCCAGCGTCTTATGTGGACAAAGCCAGTTTTGTTGAGGTGCATTTGTCTTACTGGTTTTCTGAATGCCGTGATAAATGCTCTGAGCTTACCTGTAAATCATCCATTAAATCATGGCTGGCACACGCCGAGTAATTGTTACATACCATTTGCTTTGTAAGCCCTTTACATACTTGGTCGAACTCATGGTCACATAGTGGTATTCTGGGTTTAGAGCTGAGGATACGGAGGCGCTGAGAAGTTGGGAATTGTTGGGGTCACCCAGCCAGGCAGTAGTAAAGCTGGGATTCATTCCAGGCACTGTGAGCCCAGAGCTCTTACGCTCTGCTGCCTCTAAAGACAGTTCTTGGTGCCATTTCCTGGCTGGTGTTTTAAGATAGAGTCATGTCCTGGTTGAAAGCAAGGCCAAGTATCTTGAGGTCCTTAATAACGTGAGTGCAAATAATGCATACACTCCATGCCTGGCCCAGTGTAGATCTGGATCCTGGCTGGAATGAGGACAGCGGTTAGGAGAGCACTAAGACTCCACAGACCCAGCCTGGGTCTGTCCACCCACCACAATGGAGAGTCAGGAAGACCTTTCCACCCGAGGTCTGTTAAGTTCGGCTCTATTCTCCGTCAAGCCCCAAACTCTAGGCTAAGGAAAGATGGGCTTTTCTTGAAAGCAGACATGGATTGTAAAAATGAGGGGGAAGATCTGTATGATACTATTCTCTTCTTTGGGAGGCAGATGGGGGCTTATGCCTTCAATTCAGTGAGAGTGTGCATTGATTAAAGGCCGGACTGGAGTTTTGGCAGGACTGTCTACTCATTCATCATTGCCCCCATGCCTTTCAGTAAAGAGCCTGATGCTAACAGTCTCTCTAGACCAGTAGAGTCCAGCCTTAATCTACATCCCATCAGCTCCATTAGATATTTAGAACTTGGCTCTGCATTATAATGGTGTTTTGCTGGACTTCTATGCTCCCTGTCTCCTGTAGCTTTAGAATTTGGGCAAGGCAACTGTTGTGGGTTTGTGTCTTTGTCCATTCTTATTGGGATTTTGGCCGCTTGGGTTTCCAATTTCTTACCCTCCAGATGCTAAAGGCTAGTTTTTCTGCCTCTTAGAAGTGGGCCACTGTCTGGACCCTTCATTAGGATTCTCTATACCCAGAATTAGGGTGATGTCTGGAAGCAAGGCTAAATCAGCTCCTTTTTCCACACCATTGTTCCTCCTCTGGGGATTTTCCCCCTCAAGCCTTTCATAAGCACCCTAGGAGACCTTCACAGAGTGTGCACCCCCCTACCCATCCATCCCATTTAGGTTTTCTTCTTGTTCTCAAAAGTATTCCTTGGCCCCAGTTCCTACCATGTACCCTAAAAGATGAGCCTCATAGTTAGAGATAGGCTGCGTGCAAATAGAAAGGACTCTTGGATGAAGGTGGCATCTATCTGTCTATAGGGGAAAGTCAAGTCTCTCTGCCAAAAGGCCAGCAGAATAGGCTACACGCACAAATCCCGACGTTGGGCTAAAACAAAATTGATAGTCTGTTGTTACTGGGATCTCTTGGTGTTCCAGGCAGCCTCTAAGGACATTTGCTCTTCCTGAGTGTTAATCTCTTGGCATGAGTTTAGTGGGCAATGTCATCTCTGGCCAACTGCAGTAGCAAGTTCTATCGGGTTAGCAAGAGGGATCTTTTAGTCTTTGGAGGCCGGTGCACGACTCTGAGACTGTTAGCATTGGTTTTAACAGCTCAGAAGCAGTCCAGATTCAGTTCTGAGCAATGCTGCTTTACCCCAGGAGTCCAGGCTTTCTGTCGTGCTCCTTACCTGTGATTGCAGCATCTTTGGGCTGTTTTCCAAGTGGGGATAAGGCACTGCATCATAGTTGGAGAGGGAGGTTTGTTTTGAGCATGGCTTTGTGGATAGCATTGCATATTGAGGGCACAGAGCTAACAAGAGAAGAAAGTCCATGGACTCACTGTTTCTTTCCTTTGCTTTTCTGCAGCCTGCACAGATAAGGAGTTGAGGAACCTCGCGTCCCGGCTGAAAGACTGGTTTGGAGCCCTTCACGAGGATGCCAACAGGGTCATCAAGCCCACCAGCTCTGATGCAGCTCAAGGCAGTAAGACCACTTTATTCTCACTAATTGATTTCATTTTATGTACCATATTTCCTTAGTGACTAGACACTGTTGATTTAACAGTAGCCTTTTGGGGTAATCAAAGAAACACTATGTTAAATGCACACACCGACTTAAAATATTTTCTTGATTCCCAAGCATTTCCCCCTCGTCCATATAACAACTTAATTTTTTAAAGTCTGGCCACAGAACTATCCTATGTTTAGTATAGAGACTTTGGAAAGTACAGAAACTATTTAAAAATCCACCATTTTAACAACTGTAAGCATGTTGTGGCATATACTTGCATTTTTTTCCTTGCCATACAGAAAAAAAAAAAAATCTATGTGTCTTTGTATATACATACAACACACACTTCACAGGCTGTCTTACGAGCTTTTATCACTCAGCAACATTCTTTGACCTTCTATGTTGTTGAGTAGTAGTGCACTTTGTACTAGCTACACAGGATTTCAAGTAACAGAATTTATGTAATTAGGCCTCTATTTTGGAGCGTTGAAGTCATTCCTAATGTTCAGCTTCATAAGCAACTCTGTACCACACATCTTCGATAATGTATCCCCGCCCCCCCCCCCCCCATCAGTGCATTGGCAGAGCCTGTATTCAGAGCCTCTTCATAAGCTAAAGAGAAAACTCAGAGTGGGTGAGCATTTTTGTACCTTGATGGACTCTCTCATTGAACTCAAAGACGATTAGGGGTAGGCTTCTCCACGCTGTGGCCCCGTGGCTCAGAATGTCCTACCCAATAACACAGTTGTTCAAACATAGGGAGTTTTGCAACTGTAAGGATCCAGAGCTTAACCACCCTCTGGTCTTTGGGTGGTTAAGAACAGTCGCCTTAATTTTGGGTTATTCTTTGAGACTTGTAGCTATAGAGACTGGTAGAGATTATTGATCTAGGGGACAATTCTTTTACTAGTTTGGATCTTATAGTTTAAGGGAAAGATAGTGTTTGCTTCTCAGGATCTAAGTATCCAAAGAGTGGTTTTAGGTGGTTGAGTCTGTGGGAAAGAAGAAGGAAGATAGTTTCTTCTTCTAGTTCTGCTGGAGGCTTCCTTGGGAGTTTGTGGACAATTAATTCACAGATGGTGTAGAGGAACTTTTCCCTGGGACCCTCTAGGAGCAGCCCAGCTCTCGGGCTTTCTGAACAACCTTTCAAGAAGAGCAGATTGATATGCAGAGAGCTTCTCCTTGCAGCCTCCAGTCCCATGAGACTCCTTCTGCAGGCAGCTGGGGAGCTAGCAAAAGACCTGCCCTTGGCCAGAAGCAGATTGGGTCCCCAAAGAGGCTTTTAGGTTTGATGTCCCGAAGCAATTGCTGTGAAGGGAATACAAAGGAACAAGACTTGGTTAGCCCACAAGACCACAGGAGGGAGAGTTGTTTTTATCAGTTCAGGAGTTGTGAAGAGGAAACCATGGAACCTTACAAGTCCCACATGCTTGGGGCCACCTAGAAGGGCTGTTCTCTTCCCCGCTCCACCTCTACATACCAGACGCAGGTGTCTTTTCTCTAGAACCTTCCAAATGGGTGCTGGGGAGGTGGGGCCTTGACCTTTAGACTACTGCCCAACCAGCTCGGCACTTTTCTTTGGTGGTCAGTGAGCGGGAAGCTTCTCTTGGCCATGTAGTAAAATGTTAATATCCTGTAAAATTGATGCTTAGTACATAAAATATTCTATATAAAACTGTGGAGCCATTTAGTGTCAGCGTAAATGATCTTGCTTTACTCAGCAGCCCCTAAGGACATCCCCATCATAGAGATGGTTCAATCATGACCTTCAAAGAAGAGGCCCCATTATGTCCCCTAGTCTCTCTTGAGAAGGGGGATGTTTTCTAAGACATGTTATAAGGTGTCAATGGGAATAAATTTAAAAGCTGATTTTTATGTTTGAAGGGCCAAACTCTGCAGCAGCTAGAGAACTTCTCTCAACACATGCTTTTACTGAGCACCTATTACCTGCCTGCCCTGGCAGAGGCTACTGAACACATTCTTTGCCCTCGAGTTGCTTAGCATCTGATGAACATGAACTGACAGTAAGGGGAAGCAGAGGGTTCTGGAAGAGCTCAGAGGTGGAGGTGCTATACTTACTTCACTGGTTTCTGGACAGTAAAGACCCTTTTGTAGAAAACCAAGGCTTTTAAAAGGGTGGGTGCCTTTTGCTCTGTCTCACATTCTCCAAGCAGGGGTTGGTCATGCACACAGCAACCCGCTGAGCAGGGAGTGGGCAGTCAACCCCATCAGGGCCTCAGATGTGGCTGCTGTATCCCCCCTTGCACTGCCCATCCTCAAGCATGGTCCCTAAGCCAGCTGGATGTCCTCAAGGTAAGAGGATCACGTGAGGCACAGGCAGCCCCGGGAGAAAAGGGATTGAGAATATAGACTCAGGCCTGGACCACCTGCCTTAGAAGCCCAGCTCCACAATTATAGGATCTTGAACAAGTCACTTAAGCCTTGAGCTTTACCCCCCCACCCCCCTGCCCATCTGTAAAGTAGAAGGCATACAGCATTTTAGAGGACTCTTTAGAAGGATTCAGTGAGATAATTAAAAATAAGGTGCTTAGAGGACTACCTTAAATAACAGAAAAATGAACTTTTACAGTAATTTTCCTGGGAAAATAAAACCACTTCTACAAATCCAGCTAATGGAACAATTTGAAATTGCATAGTGCTTTTGATTCTGAAAGAAAGACCAATTTTAGATTTGGGGCAGGCCTTCTCTGGGGGTTGTCTACAGTAGACTCAATATCCTGAGTGTTAAGCAAAGTATTATTATTCTAGTGCGTACAGTTCCATTGTGGAAACAAATAATTCTTTAAGAAAACTACCCCTCCTCCCCCAGGGAAATAAGAAAGAAATTATTGTCTGAGTCAGTTTGGATTCCATATCCTGTATCTCTTTAGGGGACTGCAGAAAAGAAGAATGGGGAATAGAGGCAGGAACCTGGCTTGTTTTCCCATTAAGGTTCAGACGGCTTGGATTTAACAGTCCTTTGGGACATAATCAGTGCTTCTGGATTGTGCTATATAGTTTCATTTCACTGCCATCTTTTTTTACAATAGTTTCTTTTGTTTTGGTGTTTCAGATATTTTCCCCTAAATATAAAAGTGTAGTTTGCAGGGGCGCCTGGGTGGCTCAGTTGTTGAGCAACTGCCTTCGGCTCGGGTCATGGTCCCAGAGTCCTGGGATCGAGCCCCGCGTCGGGCTCCCTGCTCCGCGGGAGGCCTGCTTCTCCCTCTCCCACTCCCCCTGCTTGTGTTCCCTCTCTCGCTGTGTCTCTCTCTGTCAAATAAATAAATAAAATCTTTAAAAAAAAAATGATTTAAAAAAAAAAAGTGTAGTTTGCAGAATCACAAGTTTTTCCTTTTACTCACCATGTTTGTACTCTTCCTTTTGGTCATACCCTATTTTAAGCAAGTCTGGTAAATGAAAACTTGTATTTACATCCCAGATAAATTAGTGTTGGGGAGTTTGTCCCTTTGGGACATACTTTTCTCAAACGCTGATTTCTGTTTAAGAGCATTTTAAATTATTTTATTTAACCCCCCATGCCTCAGTAGGGGAGCGGGTGGTGTGGGCCCTGGGCCTCCTCTTGGGTGGGGCCAGACCAGGCTTGGTGGCCGCTGAGATGCACCCTTTTCTCTGCAGGATTTGACACCAGCATCCTGCCCATCTGCAAGGACTCCCTGGGCTGGATGTTCAACAAGTTGGACATGAACTATGACCTCCTGCTTGACCACTCAGAGATCAATGCCATCTACCTGGATAAGTATGAGCCCTGTATCAAGCCTCTTTTCAACTCCTGTGACTCCTTCAAGGATGGCAAGCTCTCCAACAACGAATGGTGCTACTGCTTCCAGAAGCCTGGAGGTGAGGCAGGGGAAGGTGGGGGGTCCCACACTCAGGGCAGCCACACTGGGCACCGAAGGCCTGCGTATCAAACACTAGAGAGGCAGGTGGAGGTCAGCAGGCCAAAGAACACAGCTAGAGAATAAAGCAGTCAGCTGATAGAATGGCAGATGCAAAGGCTCTTTTCTTCTCATTTTATTTTTATCATTGTATATTAGAAGATCCAAAAGCATACTGAAAGGGCCCATTACCTCACTCTCCCTTGGGGAAAATCTCTTAATCATCACGTGCCTCAGCTTTTACATCTGTAAAATGGGTGTAGAAACCTTTGCTACATCATTGCCAACGTCACTGTGAGATCCTTTATGTGAGAAATACTGTACAAATGGACAAATACCGTAATGCTCCTTGTCACATGAATTCTCCATGTTCCCCTTGGAGAAAGCCTCTTGTCAGCTTCTCTGGGGTAAACATGGGTTTATCCTGAATCTCCTAGGCAAGGATATTTTGGTTATAAACTCCAGCTCACTTTTTGAGGAGGAGGAGGAGTATGTGGAAAGAATACAGGAGCATCTCATGTCATGGCAAGTCAGACGAGAGAGTTGCCTACAGCCTCTCAGGAATCCAGAGGCAGGAGCTCTGAGTCTCCGGGAGGGGCCACATGGTCTGAGTTTCCTTCTTCTGTCTTAGCTTCCTGGGCTTGTGCACCCAAGTGTGGTGATTCACAGCTAGTTGGACTAGCAGAGAGTGGCTTGTATCTGAATTCCAGTCCCACATCCCAAAGCTGGTTCAGCAGGAGTCAGGGATCATGGATAATCTACTCCAAGCATGGCCGGGAGAACCCAGGAACGGAAGATGGCTACAAATATTATAGTTTTAAAAAATTATGTGTGTGTCTATTCCTCCATGCGCTCAGAGTCACTGTACACACAGCAGAAAATGTAGGCATTGCAAAAGGGCACCCAGTGTCAAGTACATGTATCTGTTGGTAGGACTACAAGATACATTCCTAAAAGCAGAATCACTGGTTGTAGGGCATGTGCATTTTTAATATAAGTATTATTTCCAATTTGCCTTCCAAAATGGTTGTACTAATTTTTACTCTTACCAAGAATACCTAGTTCTCTGTGGTGTCATTTTTGGTGTGTTTTTAGGAATTTTCCCTAAGTGGAGGATATTAGTACTGTTCTGGTCACATGTGTTGCAAATATTTTTTTTCCCCAACTGTGACTTGGTGCATTTTTGCTAGGAAGAAATTTTTCAATTTAGCAATGTAAAGTTTCTCCATCTTTTATGGTTTTTCAGAAGCCATAGGGCTTACATTAAGCTTAGAAAGGTATTTTGTACCATGAAATACTAAAGCAATTCTCTTGTGTTTGTGTTTTCATCAGTACCTTTTGGTTGGTTGGTTGTCTATTGAAATCTTGTATCACTTCAGATTTTTTCGGTGTGTGGTCAGGTGGCGTCCCAGACCCTACCCCCACCCCCACCCCTGGAGAGGGTTGTTCAGTCATCTTTCTGTCATTTATAGACTAACCCATCATCCTCCTCTAATTTGAATGCTTCCTCTATTGTATATAAAACTTCTTCATCTGTATCTGTCTATTCCTACATCTAGTGGGGCCCTCCTCTCCTGCCACTAATCTTTCAGAATTTTCCTGGATGTTCTTATGCTTATTGTTACACGTCTTATTAATCTAGAGAGAACTGATAGCTATGTAATATTGAATCCTTTGATTCTAGAACAGCATCTATTAACCAACGGAGTTACCTTTTTAAGTTTTGTTTGTTTAAGATTTTCTCTCTATTATATTTCCTTGCTGGTGGTTGTTTCATGATTCATTTTGTTTGCAGCCCCCTTACTAAATTCTCCTTTTGTTTGTAATAATTATTCTGGTTGGTTTCCTTTGATTTTTTATCCTCTGCAAAGTAATCGTTTTTTTTCTTTTTCTGTTTTTATATCTATCTCATCTCTTTTCTCATCCTATCAGCTGGTACTTCCAAATTAGTGTTGAATAATAGCCATGTTCTTATCTTAATAAAAATACTTGGAGTGATCCAGTACTGAGTACTAAGATGGCTTTGGGCTTGAGTCCATATAATCTCCTGTGACTCTAGCCAGGGTTCAGGCTTAACCTAAGTAAGCAAAGCCTCAGTGCTCATGCCTCCCTCAGAGGTGTGAACGCCGGGACCCTGAGGGTGAGGCTTACTAGAGGACAGAGGTGGTCACCGCACTAGGTGGATTCCCTGGGTGGGCCATCCTTTGAGCAACGGCTGAAGGAGGCCAGAACCCATCTAGGTAGGAGAAGTTGAGCCAAGTACAATCAAAGTCAATTTGTTGTAGTTGTTTCTCATTTTCTGCATTTCCCTCAAGTAAGCTGCTTTATTTTTTGTTGGGTTCCCACCACCTCCCTCCCTGACCCAGAACCAGTCCTGGGAATTCTGTTTGCTCTCCACATGTCTTCATTATTTCCTGTTTATTAATGTGTCAAGGCTAAAATTTTTTCCAAGGCCCCTCGTTTTGCTCTAGACCATAGGTATTCCATACATGGTATTTTTACTAGGATAAATGTGTAGATATTCTACAATTAAGGCTCTGAGCACCTCCTAGGCCCCCCAAAATTTTGAGAGCACATTTTTCTTTCATTTTCTGTTTGGGTTTTAGAACTTTTTTTCAAAAATTCTCACTGGAATTATATTCCTTGAAAGAAAACTTGAATATTTGCAAATATTGCTGTTTGCTTTTATTTTTAATACAGAAACAAAGATGCTAAGTATAAACGTCTTAGAGCCAGAGGTTCTTATACTGCTATCTATCTTTAAATATGATTCTCCTAGCACTCGGCTTAGCTATACAATAATGGGAACCCATGCTAATTCTTTTCCCGGGGACAGATGTCATGCATCTTTAAGCTGTGGAATTAAAACTCTGGTTCCATTTGATTAGTCTTCCCATAGGAGTATCAGTAACATGGATGTTACACCTGACTTCTGCTTCAGAAACAAACTTCATTTATTTCAGTGTTTAATTTTGTCAAGGAGTAACTCTTGTCTCTGCTCAGCAGCCAGCATTTTTTTTTTCTGTTAGAATTCTTAACCTGGCATTTGGTCTCGCTCTAGACTTTTTCTTGCAGCACTTTCTAGTACGTCTCAGCATGATAGAAGTAGAATTTTTACAATTACCGTGGGACATTTTGAGGAACGTGTGAATGAAGGTGACTCGTGCTGTCTTGGAATAGTCTTCCAAATGTGTATGGTTTCACACAAAAATGACCCTTTCCACTTGCAAAAGAGGAATAATGGTACCTACTTTGTGGGGTTGTTGTAAAGAGTATGACAAAGTTCTAGAACATTTTCTGGTACGTGTGTCCTAGTAAATGCTACCTTTAATCGTCAAAGATGGAATTAATTTCCATTTTCCTTGCTTGTCTTCAATTGGCATCTTTCTCCTATACTCAGAAGGCACCTTAAACCCAGAACTGAACAAATTTGTTAGCTCTTCTAGCAAAACAGGGTAGTGTGCAACGCACAGGGTAACAGATGTAAAGAGGTACTTGGGTATTTACTACAGGCCCCAAAGTTGCTTGGACAGAAGTAGTGTAAGGCCCTTGAGCACATGGTAGAGCCTCCCCCAGCCAACTCATGGTGACACTCAAGATGGGGGAGGCCATCTTGCTTTAAGCTCAGAATGGAGTAAGTTCTCGGGAGACAGGAGAACCACACTCCCATCTGCCCTACTTAGCCATCAGTCCTTATTACAATTGGAGACTTGGAGGCTGAGAGAGAGACTTGCCCAAAGCATTCAGCTATGAGGTGGCAGAGCTGAGAGTTAAGGTTTCCCTTTTCTCCATTCACTGCTTCTCTACGTATCTCAGATAGCTTCATAGTTGTCCCTTGAGGCGTGTGTTGTACTTTCCTGGGGTAGTGAGCCAGAAGGTCGAAAGTAGCTATTCTAATCCTCTTTGTCTCCTGCAGCAAGACCTGGGGTACATGAAGTATTTGTCACCTTCCCTCTGGTTAGTTGCTCGCATATGGGCATTCAGAACATTTAACCACTAGGAATCTTTGGTCCTGGTTCGGTTCTCAGCTGATTAAAATGTCTATTACCAGATCACCTAGTTGGCACCTAACATTTGCTTCCATTGAGGGTGGGCAGAAAAATTACAATGCAAGTAGCCCCCAAATACTATTTAAGTACCCCACAGTGTAAGATTTTTATTTAGTAACACTAATAGCCTGAATTTGTTTTGCTGTATAATAACAAACAGCATATGGAGTAATTCCAGTCCCAGGTGTGTCACTGTGTACATTTCACGTCAAGAGTGAAGCCAATCATTAGAGATTATGTCCTGCACCACCATCTGGAGACTGACTTTCATAAATGATTTTTTAGGTCTCCCTTGCCAGAATGAAATGAACAGGATTCAGAAGCTGAGCAAGGGGAAAAGCCTGTTGGGTAAGTACAATTTCTTGTTACTCATTTAAACAACTAATTAAACTATTATTGAGCCACAGCAATGGTTTCAGTGTTTCCTGAAAGAAATGTGTCGCTTCATCCCCAGACGGCTGGCCAGGCGTAATTTTAGAATCGCTGCCTCCTCCCTTAGCCTGGGACTAGTGGGCGGGAACCCAGCACCATGTCTACGGCTAGCCCCTCCCTTACTTGAGCTTTACAGACCAAGTTGTCCATTCAAGGAGGAAGACGGGCTGCACCCTCTTCTGTATTTATAAGATATCTTGGGTTCAAAGACTTGAGTGTGCATAATAATCCACAGAGGAAAGCATATACATTTCTCTCTCTGAATGAGACCTGTGTTTTTCTCCTGGACATGCCAGTCTGTGGCTGAGGTAGAGGTAACAAATGCTGGCTTGTTGAAGTGCTCCCTTGCAGCTGCATGTTCTCTTCCTCCAGCGCTCAGGGGCCGTCAGGGCATTCAGACCAAGCCATTGCAGAGAGTGCTAAAGCTCATTTGTTGGCCAAAAAAGGAGTCTGTGTTGCTTTACTTGCTTTTTAAAAAGAGAGGTGCAATACCCCAATTCAGAATTATTCTTGTTAAGCTGTAAGAAGCAGGTCCGTTGCCTAAGTAGCTTGCCGTTTCAGACGTGTAGCTATTTACTGGAAGAAAATGGACAAGTTTTCTGTAGACTGGACTGTCAAAAGTAGGCAGTCTGTGAACTCTGGCAGGTTCTCCTCCACTGCTTTTTGGGTCACCTCAGAATACCTAGATGCTCTTTCTTCTACTTTTGAAAGTTATTCTATTCATTGGCTCGCCTCAGATGTTTCACTTCTGATAATGCCCCCTGTTCAACTCAGAAATGATCTGTGTGGACCTAGGTTCTAAAAAGACAAAGGCATCTTTCTGGTGTGAAGGCAAACTGGCTGGCTCCCTCCTATGCTGCGTTACTTGGGATTTGAGTGATGTACCTAAGGTGCACAGGTATAGAATTAGTATAAATCTATTTTTAAAATTTTATTTTCATTGGCTATCTTCTGGGTGCTTCATTATTTAATAATGAATGAGACATTTATAAGTCATCTTCCATTTTCCCTACCTCACCCGAATGAAGTGCCTGTCTTTGTCCTATCATGAATCTTTATCACCTCTCCCCACATATGGAGATCACTCTGGCTGAGTCATATCATTGACCTTCTTGCACATTCTTCTTTTCATGGGGCAATTTTCAGGGGCATTTTTGAGTTTAAAAAATAAAGCAAGCACCAACAACCTCCAATCAGTTATAATTACAGCCTACTTAGGAATTCTAGTACATTATAGATTTAGAGCAACACCTGCTTCTTACCTACCTGAGGCTAAGTCCAGTATGTATGTTTGTTGTTGTTTGTAAAGTGCTACTGTTTTCCAACTGCAGCTCAAGGAGAAGGATCAGTATTTCCTCACCTTTCTAGTAGTAGTTCTCCTTTGCAGACTTTGATTGAGAATCTGTTCACAAATCTCTCTGCCTTTTCATCATGGGAATCCTCTTCTCCCGCTGTGCACTGGCTGAGATCGTGCGTCCAACTCTGGCACAAGCACATTTACCTGCCATTTAGGAATGATTTTCTATGGTTATCTATTTGAGAGAATAGCCTGGGGAGCAGTGTGATGAGGAGTCGTTGCCATAATCAGTAGGATCTGAGGTTAAATCCAGTTCAGAATAGCAAAACCATGGCCTCCCATGCTACACTTCTTTCTGGAGTCTAGTACTCAAAGACCTTTGTCTTCACATCAGTGTTACTACTCTGGTCACAGGAGTATTTTCCTATAGAAGATGAGCACGCAGTTGTGAAACACTCATACAGAGGTATTCTCAAACCATACGTTAAGTTTACTAGCCCCAGACTTGCTAAAATATCACCAAAGAATTTACTCTATAGAAAAGAAACAAGACAATATGACCTATAGAAATGTTCTATAGCAAGCAAGGATTAAAATTTTAGACTTTTGGGGACAGTGAGAATAAAAGGTGGCAAGCTTTCCTAGATTAACTTGAAACCTTATTATTGAATTTCCCCAGAGAAAGATATAACAAGAATATATTGTTGTCAAAACTATACAAAAAAAGATGGACCTAAAAAACTTGATCATTTCAACAAAAATCAGGAAAGGGGGAAAAAGAAGAGCATGTGTAACTGTAATTGGACACATAACATACCTCTTGAAACTTAGCTTAAGTAGACGAAATGAATAACATGATTAATTAGCATTCATATATATGTATTCCTGTACTAAGCATGGAATGTATTGTCTTTTCAAACACAATAAACAATCCCCCAAAACCTATCAATCACAGATTAAATTCACTTGCTAAAACACAATTAGATTATTTACCTAAACCCCATACACAGAGGGGGGAGAATATCAAAAATGAAATAAAAAGTACAAAACATTTAGAAGTAAAAGTTTTGTATACCAAATGAAACTTACCTTCAGATGCATTAAAAAAAAAAACAGTAAATGTTTTAATTAAGAAGCTTTATAGGAAAAAATCCATGAAATTGGCAGTAGGAAAAGCTCAAATACTGTTATGAATTGTAACTTCAGCTATAGGACACTTGTGGTTTTCAAATTTCAGCATTAGAATCACTTGGAGGGTTTATTAAAACAGTTTGCTAGGCCTTTCTCTCAAAGTTTCTGATTCAGCAGATCTGGGGTGGGGCCCATGTATTTGCTTTTCTAAGATGTTTCCAGGTATAAACCAAATTCAGGAGTACATTGAAAGGATCATTTACCATGATCAAATGGGATTTAACCCTGAGATGTAAGGATGATTCAAAATAATAGAATGTGGTATCTGAATAGATGCAGAAAATACATTTGACAAAATTCAACATCCATTTATGATTTTTAAAAACTCAACACAAATTAGGTATAAAAGGAAAAATGCCCCATACAACAACCAACATCATACGCAATGGTGAAAGGTTGAAAGCTTTTCCTCTAAGGTCAAGACTAAGACAAAGGTACCCACTCTTAATACTCCTATTCAGCATAGTACTGGAAGTCCTAGCCAGTACAATCAGGCAAGAAGAGAAACAAAAGGCATCCAAGTTGGAAAGGAGGAAGTAAGATTTTGTTTGTAGCTGGTATGTTTTAACCAAGGAAGTGAAAGATCTATACACTGGAAACTATATGACACTGATGAAATAAATCAAAAACAACACAAATTGAAAGGAATCCCATGTTCATGGATCAGAAGAGTTAATATTGTTAAAATATCCATAGTACCCAAAGCCATCTACAAATTAATTGCTATACCTATCAAAAGTCCAATGGAAATTTTTGCAGAGGTAGAAGTAACAATCCTAAAATTCATACAGAACCACAAAGGACCTCAAATAGCCAAAGCAATCCTGAGAAAGAAGAACAAAGTAGGAGACATCACACTTCCTGATTTCAAGCTATATTATCAAGGTATAGTCATCAAAATGGCATGGTGGCATAAAAACAGAAAGATCAAGGAAACAATCAAGAGTCCCATCATAAATTCATGTATATAAGGTCAACTAATATTTGGTAAGGGAGCCAAGAACACTCACTGGAGAAAAGACAGTCCCTTAAATAAATGGTGTTGGTAAAATTGAATATTTATATATAAAAGATTGAAACTAGATCTCAATTTTTATGAGTGGTATAAGATAAATTTGAAATGGATTAAAGACTTAAATGTAAGAATGGAAACCATAAAACTCTAAAAGATAACACAGGGAAAAAGCTGGGCCTTGGCAATGATTTTTTGGATTGGTTGCACAGCAAAAGAAAACCTACCGAATGAGAAAAAAAATATTTGCAAACCATGCATGTGATAAGGGATTAATATCCAAAATGTATAAAGAACTCACACAATTCAACAGCAAAAAAAAAAAAAAAATCTGATTTAAAGATGGGTAGAATATCTGAATAGACATTATTTTTTTAAAGATTTATTTATTTATTGAGAGAGAAAGGGAGTAGGAAGAGGGAGAGAACCTTCAAGCAGACTCTCTACTTAGCACAAAGCCTGATGCAGACTTGATCTCACCACCCATGAGATCATGACCTGAGCAGAAACCATGAGTCAGACACTTAACCAACTGAGCCACCCAAGCACCCTAGAATGGACATTTGTCTAAAGAAAACATACAGATGGCCATCAGGTACAGCAAAAGACGCTCTACATCATTAATCATTACAGAAATGCAAATCAAAACCACAATGAGATACCACCCCACACCTGCTACAGTGACTATCATCAAAGCAACAATGACAACAAATGCTGGCGAGGTCACAGAGAAAAGGGAAGCCTTGTGCACTGTTGATGGGAATGCAAACTGGTACAGCCACTATGGAAAGAGGTATGGAGGTTCAACAAAAAATTTAAAATAGAACTACCATATAATCCAGAGGAGCAAGATGGCGAAGGAGTAGGAGACCTAAATTTCGTCTGGTCCCAGGAATTCATTCTGAACACCTATGAAATCAACAGGGGATCAAAGAATAGCAGCAACTCTCTGAGTAGAAAAGCGACCACTTTCTGGAAGGTAGGATGTGCAGAGACGTGAATGCAAGGCGATATTCGGGAGGATAGCGGGGGAGGGGCCTCCGTCGGCCACTTCTAGCAAGTGATAAAGCCAAAGAGCACAAAATCGGAACTTATAGAAGTCTGCTCCACTGAGGGACGTCGCTCCAGTGGCTAAGCAGGGGTGGAACCCTCGCGGGACAGTGTGGTCTCAGGACCCTCAGGGTCACAGGAAGACCGGGGGTGCCTGACTGTGGCAGAGCTCCCAGGTATCAGAGCAGGGAAGCCAGCTGCAGAGATGGAGCCAAGGAGTGGGCTCTCAGCTTGGGGTTGCCATAACCCGTGATCCACAGCACAGCTGGGCCACTGCTCCAGCAGGGACCCAATAAGTGGCAGATCAGGGGAGACTCCCCTTCCTCCCCCGGGAGGAGCAGTGCGGGAGTGCACCACAGGGATCTGCTGGGTTTGGAGACTCCACACAGCGTCGTGCGCCAGAGAGAAACGCTCAGTCACAGGCCGGGTGAGCACGGAGTGCGGCCGGAGACTGGGGAGACGGGAGTGACTGACTGCTTTTCTCTGGGGGCTCACTGAGGAATGGGGCCTCGAGTTCTCAGCTCCTCTAGGGTGGAGATTGGGAGGCCACCATTTTCACACTCATCCTCCAAAGCTGCACGGAAAGCTTGCAGGGAACAAAAGCTCCCGAGAGCAAACCCGAGCAGATTACTTAGCCCAGACAGGCAAGGGCGGGGCAATTCCACCTCCGGCAAAGGACATCTGAGAACCATGGCAACAGGCCCCTCCCCCAGAAGATCAGCCAGAACAGCCCGCCAAGACCAAGTTTACCGATCAATGAGAACGGCAGAACTCCAGCACTAGGGGAATACTGCACATAGAATTCATGGCTTTTTTCCCATAATTCTTTAGTCTTTCAACTGTTTAAATTTTCTTTATTTTTTTCTATTTTTTGTGAATTCTTCTTTTTCCCTTTTTCAACCAACATCTTATCAATCCCTTTTTAAAAAAATCTTTTTCGATTTTCATTTTTAGAGTCATATTCTATCCCTTCATTGTAGTTAACATTTTTTGTATAAGTTTTTTTCTCTTTAAAATTTCGGGAAACAGTTTCTTCTAACAGACCAAAATATACCCTAAATTTCCAGTGTATGGCTTTGTTCTAGTCTCCTGCCTGATCACATTTTTCTTCTTTCTTTTTTCAACCAACTTCTTATAAAATCCTTTTATAAAATCTTTTATAATTTTCATCTTTACAGTCATATTCCATCCCTTCATCGTATTTACCCTTATTTTTGTATATATATAAGTTTTTCATTCTTTAAAATTTTGGGAGGCAGTTTCTTCTAACAGACCAAAATACACCCAAAATCTAGTGTGTGGCTCTGATCTATTCACCAGCATGATCATATTTTTTTTTCCTTTCCCTTTCTTTTCCCCCTGGTTTCAGGTCTCCTCTGATTTATTTAGTGTATATTTTTCTGGGGTCATTCTTACCCTTTTAGCATTTTGATCTGTCATTCATCTATTCTCCTCTGGACAAAATGACAAGACAGAAAAACCTCAAAAAAAAGAACAAGTGGCAGTACTGACTGCCAGGGACCTAATCAATATGGACATTAGTAAGATGGTAGAACTAGAGTTCAGAATGACGATTATAAAGATACTAGCTGGGCTTGAAAAAAGCATGGAAGATACTAGAGAATCCCTTTCTGGAGAAATAAAGAACTAAAATCTAACCAAGGCGAGATCAAAAAGGCTATTAATGAGGTACAATCAAAAACGGGGGCTCTAACCGCTAGGATAAATGAGGCAGAAGAGAGATTTAGTGATATAGAAGACCAAATGATGGAGAATAAAGAAGCTGAGAAAAAGAGAAATAAACAAGTACTGGATCACAAGGGCAGAATTCAAGAATTAAGTGATACCATAAGACAAAATACTATTAGAATAACTGGGATCCCAGAAGAAGAAGAAAGAGAGAGAGGGGCAGAAGGTACATTGGAGCAAATTATAGCAGAGAACTTCCCTAATTTGGGGAAGGAAACAGGCATCAAAATCCAGGAGGCACAGAGAACCACCCTCAAAAATCAATAAAAATAGGTCAACACCCCGACATCTAATAGTAAAACTTACAAGTCTCCGAGACAAAAAGAAAATCCTGAAAGCATCTCGGGACAAGAGGTCTGTAACCTACAATGGTAGAAGCATTAGATTGGCAACAGACCTATCCACAGAGACCTGGCAGGCCAGAAAGGACTGGCATGATATAATCAGAGCACTAAACGAGAAAAATATGCAGCCAAGAATACTACGTCCAGCTAGGCTGTCATTGAAAATAGAAGGAGAGAGAAAAACTTCCAGGACAAACAAAAACTAAAAGAATTTGCAAACACAAAACCAACCCTACAAGAAATATTGAAAGGGGTCCTCTAAGCAAAGACAGAGCCTAAAAGCAACATAGACCAGAAAGGAACACAGACAATATACAGTAATAGTCACCTTACAGGCAATACAATGGCACTAAATTCATGTTTCAATAGTTACCCTGAATGTAAATGGGCTAAATGCCCCAATCAAAAGACACAGGGTATCAGATTGGATAAAAAAAAAAAAAAACAAGACCCATCGATATGCTGCCTGCAAGAGACTCATTTTAGACCAAAAGACACCTCCAGATTGAAAGTGAGGGGGTGGAAAACCATTTGCCATGCTAATGGACACCAAAAGAAAGCTGGGGTGGCATTCCTTATATCAGACAATTAGATTTTAAACCAAAGACTGTAATAAGAGATGAGGAGGGACACTATATTCTACGTAAAGGGTCTATCCAACAAGAAGATCTAACAATTGTAAATATCTATGCCCCTAAGATGGGAGCAGCCAATTATATAAGCCAATTAATAACAAAAGCAAAGAAACACATTGACAACAATGCAATAATAGTAGGGGACTTTAACACCCCCCCCCCTCACTGAAATGGACAGATAATCTAAGCAAAAGATCAACAAGGAAATAAAGACTTTAAACACACTGGACCAAATGGACTTCACAGATATATTCAGAACATCCCATCCCAAAGCAACAGAATACACATTCTTCTCTAGTGCACATGGAACATTCTCCAGAATAGATCACATCCTAGGTCACAAATCAGGTCTCAACCGGTACAAAAAGACAGGATCATTCCCTGCATATTTTCAGACCACAATGCTTTGAAACTAGACCTCAATCGCAAGAGGAAAGTTGGAAAGAACTCAAATATATGGAGGCTAAAGAGCATCCTACTAAAGAATGAATGGGTCAACCAGAAAATTAAAGAAGAATTTAAAAAATTCATGGAAACAAATGAAAATGAAAACACAAGTGTACAAAATCTTTGGGATGCAGTAAGTATATAGCAATACAAGGCTTTCTCAAGAAATAAGAAAGGTTTCAAATACACAACCTAACCCTACACCTAAAGGATCTGGAGAAAGAAAAGCAATTAAAGCTTAAACCGAGGGGAGAAGGAAAGATGGCAGAGGAGTAAGGGACCCTATTTCAACTGGTCCCTGGAATTGAGCTGGATATCTACCAGACCACTCTGAGCACCCACGAAACCAGCCTGAGATGTAAGAAGATCGGGATCTCTACGAACAGAATATCGCAGGCAGTTAGTTTCAAGGTACGAAGCAGGGAGCCGTGATTCCGCGGGCAGATATCGGGAGGATAAACGGCAGCGGGAGGGTGCCTGGCCGTGGGGATCCTGCATCGCCGGTGAGCGACACCCTTGCACGCTGGGGAAGGGGCACAGACTTGCAGATCGGTAACAGCGGGGAAAGGACTTTAGGGCAGCCCCCAGGGCGGAAACCCGGAGCGGCGGGTTCGCGCATGTGAACTGGAAGCGGCTGGCAGTTTTAGAAGCACAAAGGGCAGAGATGTGCTCTGACCTGGAGGCAGGACTGGGGCGCCGCGGAGGGGCACACAACCCAGGACGCTGCAGTTTATAGCAGCACGGACAGAAACGGAGACAGTGTGGCCTGGAGAGCTCACTGAAGAACAGACTGTGGTCTCTCTGCTCTGAGGCAGAGGGTTGGAAGCGGTGTCTTCTGCTCTGACTCGTGGAAGAGACGCGGAAAGCCTCCAGGGAAAGCCGCCAGAGAACAAAAGCCCCGAAAACTGATACCCGCTGAGCCCATCCCCCGCCACGGGGGCAGGGCAACTCCGCCCAAACAGGGTTGCCTGAGTAACAGCGTGGCAGGGCCCTCCCCCAGAAGACAGGCTGGGAAAACAAGAGGCCAGCAACCCTAAGGTCCCAAGAAAACAGGTGCATCTTGCCTGGGTTCTAGTCAATAATTTGGACTCTATACATTCCCTCAAAAACCCATCAACGGAATGACTAGGAGGAGGAACCCCCAAAATAGGAAAGACTCAGAGACTGTGACTTCTGCCACAGATTTACAAATGGATACAGATATAACCAAGATGCCAGAAATGGAATTCAGGGTAGCAGTTGTGAAGACGGTAGCTAGAATGGAGAAATCAATTAATGGCAACATAGAGTCTCTAAGGGCAGAAATGAAAGCTGAATTGGCAGAACTTAAAAATGCTATCAATGAGATCCAATCCAATCTAGATAATCTAACAGCTAGGGTAAGTGAGGCAGAAGAACGAATAAGCAACCTGGAAGAGAATATAATAGATAAAAAGGGAAAAGAGGAGGCCAGGGAAAAACAACTCAGAATCCATGAAAATAGAGTCAGAGAAATAAGTGACACCATGAAGCATTCCAATGTCAGAATAATTGGAATCCCGGAGGGAGTGGAGAGAGAGAGAGGACTAGAAGATGTATTTGAGCAAATCATAGCTGAGAACTTCCCTAATCTGGGGAATGAAACAAACATTCGCATCCTAGAGGCAGAGCGGACCCCCTCCCAAGATCAAGGAAAACAGGCCAACACCCCGGCATGTAATAGTAAAACTTGCAAATCTTGGAACCAAGGAAACCATCTTAAGGGCAGCTAGGGGGAAGAGATTCCTTACGTACAGAGGGAGGAACATCAGAATAACATCAGACCTATCCACAGAGACCTGGCAAGCCAGAAAGGCCTGGCAAGACATATTCAGGGTAGTAAATGAGAAGAACATGCAGCCAAGAATACTTTACCCCGCAAGGCTGTCACTTAGAATGGATGGAGAGATGCAGAGCTTCCATGACCGGCAGAAACTGAAAGAATATGTGACCACTAAGCCAGCCCTGCAAGAAATATTAAGGGGGTTTCTATAAAAGAAGAAAGACCCCAAGAGTGATCTACAACAAAAATTTAAAGGGACAATCTATACATGTCTTCACAGACATGATGACAATTAATTCATATCTTTCAATCATCACTCTCAACGTGAACGGCCTAAATGCTCCCATAAAACGGCACAGGGTTGCAGACTGGATAAAAAGACAGGACCCATCCATATGCTGCCTACAAGAGACTCATTTTGAATCTAAAGATACATCCAGGCTGAAAGTGAAGGGATGGAGATTCATCTTCCATGCCAGCGGACCTCAAAGCTGGGGTTGCAATTCTTATATCAGACAAATTAGATTTAAAACTAAAGTCTGTAATTAGAGACACAGAAGGACACTATATCATTCATGAAGGGTCTGTCCAACAAGAAGATCTAACAATTGTAAATATCTATGCCCCCAACATGGGAGCAGCCATCTACATAAGCCAACTGTTAACCAAAATAAAGAGTCATATCGATAACAATACATTAATTGTAGGAGACCTCAATACTCCACTCTCAGCAATGGACAGATCATCTAAGCAGAAAATCAACAAGGAAACAAGAGCTTTGAATGATACATTGGACCAGATGGACCTCA